>NC_056726.1:1031583609-1031606109 GCF_019279795.1 Protopterus annectens | reverse complement strand
AGTGAGATAAAGATGAAATACCGTAATGATATCAAGGTATGTACAACACTAACTGTATGTATAGTATGTTCTGTATTAAGTTATGTCAGTGTATGCATAGCCTGGTTTGCAGTAATTAAAAGTGTCCGCCATGCATAAAGTGGGAAATGGTATTTATGTAGTGATGTCTTGCTGATCGTACTAACACTTGTAGAAGTTGTGTGTCCAGCAGTGGGCCACAAGGTAAACAGCATAGACACCACAAGGGATGCAACATGACGGCTTTAAACAAAACACTGTCATACGACCCGCCGGCAGTGGCAGAGTATGTCCAACAAGTATGGGCCATAGCAGGGGATAGTATATGTGCATATACTGTATCAGTACGCATGTGTATGGGCATATAACGTCAATGACATGTCTAAGGTGGTCCCGCTGTGCAAGTATGCTTTGAATTATGGGATACCATGTAACATATGTGTAATGTATAGTACAGTAGATTGATATGTCAGATATGCTACACAGGAGAACAGACATATGATGCATACCAAAGGTATTGTATAGTGATGTGAGTAGTATGTAATTAATTTATGTATAAACAGTTATGATGAAAGAAATAATGTAATCCACTCTGTGCATTTGCAAAGGGTGCAAATATTACTCCCATACTAGAATAGCAGAAGAGATGTGACAGACAAACAAGAATATGATTGGCGTGTACAATAACAGGATACATATGGCCTGTAGTCACGGGACATTGTAATAGCATGACAGCTAATCTAAATGGAAGGGCTATTCCAGTAACCATGCACAAAGGACATGTGACAGCTCCACAGGTCCATAGTGGGGTACAATGCAGTCTGGCAAGTGTATGTGTAACAACAACTACAGTGTGCACACCAGTGGCACCTCTCTAGGGTAGTGTCCTGTGAACAGAAGAGCCATGTGTAGCCTGCATCTCTGCACAGTACAGCCACTGCAGTGATCCCTGGCGTACATGTGTCCACCATCCACTAAGTGAGGTATCACATGAACACTGCTACTGACTGTCCATGCGTGATGTACATAGGAATCTTGTCCCAAAGCATGGTGAGTGTCCGGTCTGGGAATGCAATCCCCAAGCACATCCCACACACTGTCATGTGTGTGCACATATCCATGAGCATCATGCTCACAGTGGCTATTGTTTATGTTGCGTATGCAGAGTATATCCATTAACATATTTGCAGACATGGGCCCTGTGTTTGCAGAAGAGGTCACCCCTGAGTATATATCCCACAAATGTGTACAGACATGGTGTCTGTACAGCAGCCTTGAACTTTAACCGTCGTAGCTCAATAAACTTCATGACGTTTTAATGTTGAGTTATGTAAAGCTGTAGCTGTTGTGTAAGGTACACCCTAAGCGGGGTGTTGTACCCATGGATGTGTGCATATGTCCGGTGTTCAGAGGTACAGTGGGTGCTATGTACCAGCTACAGACCCAGTACAGACAAGTGTGGACATGTAGAAGGATATCCACGCCACAGTGGCAATGTGGTAATCACTGGAGTGTGTGCGACATACATGTGTACTACGATCACGTACAATGCGAAATGTATGTAGGGGACTAACACCTATGTGATAATCAGTGGGTGGATGGTTTAGTGCAAAGGTAATGTTCATACCAAGTGTCATGCAGGTTGAGGCCATGATGCTCATATCTGGTATCCGTCACAGTGACACCCGTATGGATGGGGTCTGTATCAGCTGGTGGATCAACAATGGTGCTTGGTATGCAGTGGTCTGTAAAGCTAGGCAGGGATGTCCCCTCAGTGGTAGCCTGTACCTCATGGAAGCATATACCAGACATGAGGGCCCTATGACTGAGGACTGTGGTATGCCAAGTGTAACTGGAATGCAGTATGTGATATGGTATGCCACCCTCAGTGTGTGTGTCCCGTCCACTAGCCACTTTGCATAACATCCTGAGACATATGTGTTGATGTGCAGGTGGATGTGTATGTTGTCAATACCAGAATGGAAAACGGTGCTGAAAGGCAGCAAGAGGACAATGTAGGCTGTGTAGACCCCCGTGTCATCATCAACTACTCTGGCGACTGTATGAAAGGTGTTCAACAGGTGTAGGGGCATGCTGTAGCCCCAACGAAACCAACCCAGCTGGCATCAAAGGACTGGAGCACAACAAAGACTCAGCGAATGATGTCCATGATGATGTGCCCTATAGCCATGCAGAACAGTCCAGTGAGGTGTGTAGGGCAATAGTCCCAGTCGTGCATTGTGGTGCCCGCTGTGTGGAGTGTAATGGTCGCTGTGTGCCAGTCAGGGGCCACAATGTCTGGTACAAGGCTATTACTGAATATGGTGTCCCAGTGGGGAGACATGTCATTCAGAGGTCTGTGGACATCACAGCCTGGAATTTTGTAGGGTGATATGGGGCCAGTGTCCTAGGACATATAGAGAGTGCAGGTTAGTACTGTGTAGGTGTTACCGCAGGTACACAGCAATGTTCCTGCTAGGAATGTGGCCCCGTAGGGAGTGAGAGGGTGTAATGTTAGCATTGAAGGCATCCGACAGCATGTTGCCAACATCACCTGTTACTGTCTTGTTCCAGAGTGACAGTTGTATGTAAGAGCAGATGTGGGTATTGCATATGACTACTGACATACCACCATAATGCCTGGTGGTACATCTCGGAATGTGTCACAGTAATGTGTACGTCGCTAGTTATGGAGTATGTGATGAGGGATCCCGTGGCCCTACTGAGGCTGACCAGTGAGATACCCCACCCATGGGAATGTACACCACTGTGCAAGAGCCCCCACCTGTTGTTGTAAAGTATGTCCATGGAACCGCACCCCTAGAGTGGCGTCTGTTATCTGGTGCGTACCATCATGGCTCTGTGTGGAATAGCATGATCCACATTGTCATGTACGTGCTAATGAACTGCACTGGGGTATGTCTCAGCATTTGTATGTGCATTGACCACCTGCACGTGTGTCATGACGTCAACTACCGCTGTCAAACTACATCTGTAGTAGGCATTGTAGTACTCATCTACTGTGTATGCCATGAAGTGTGTGGCTAACAAGGGTGAGTAGCATATGTTCGGATTCCACCAATGAGGGGATAACTCCAGGTGTGGAACAGCAGTCACATGTTGGTAGTGTCCATGTCAAGGATACTGTTGGTCTTGGTGGTGGTGTGTATGGGTCGAACCAGCCAAGCGGAGGTTATGACTCACGGACAGCGTACACCTAATGTATTGGCACATGTGCAGCTATCACAGTTAAGTGTGGGTTACTGTCAGTCTCACATCAGTAGCAGCAGTATGAGCCCAACTGTCCAGTACACCATGAAATGAGGTCTGGTAACTGTGGGGTATGTTGAATCCGCAGCTGGTAATACTGTGCATAGCAGTTCCAGACACAGTTATTTGCACGTGGAAACCTGTGATGCATTGTGCTAAGTAACCAGCCGGGATGTGTGTACAACATAATGGAATATGGGGACACCTCAGCCGTGGGTGTGCCAGTCCAGGTACGTGCCTGAGAGGTACGGTCTGTCTATAACCAGTCATTGCAGGTGTGCTCTGCAGAGCCAAGAGGCAGGTCCCAGTCACTGCAGAGATATTGACGTGGTGCAGTATCAGGTGTGCCGTGCCTGCGTGCGTCACAGAGGATGATGTCAAGCATTGTGTTACAGGACCACATGTTTCGCTAGCCAGTTCCTGTTCTGGTGGTGAGTGTTATTGGACACTGTGCAAGACAGGCAGTATAAAAGCAGCAAGAGTCCAACATGTGATCCGTACTCCCATGGCTGACAGGTGCAGGTCAACTGTGCCACAGCATCATGTTGTTTGACCAGGTCTGTCAAAGTGGACGTATACCAGACACCTGTGGAATGACGGGAGAAGCACGGACAACTATTGGGAGTGACACAGTCACTCGTTGTACAGTGGTAACAGGTCCAGATGACCGCAAAATGCTCCCCAGGGCTCGGACCACACCATCAGGGCTACAACACTGGTGGGCTATTGCATGTCCCTGCACGCATTGTCTGTGCCCTGAGATACAACTTCAGTCACACAAACATGGAAAATGACAGTCACATCGTACCTGCTGAGTTGTGCCATGTGTGTAGAGGTTATGTTGCAGGACCAGTGACTTGACAGCAGGATGTCAGTAACTATTGCCTTGTGTAGCCTGCTGAGTGGAACAGCAGTGTGACTGCTGACAGTCACCTATGACAGATGTGTTGTGTATGTTACGACACCCTATTGGCCGTATGTGATTGGCACACGTGTCTGTGGGCTATAGGTTGGTGTGGTTGTGTTTGGCAATGTGGGCTGCTGTTGGTGCCCACATAGAGTATGGAGGGGTACTGTACAAGGTGTCTCCGCATGTGTGGCCTGTGGTGGGGATCGTGTGGAACTATGTGAGTGGGTTGTGTTGCGAATGTTGCACATCCCCACATGACTGTCAGGTGCAGTCAGGGTTGGTGACAGTATAACCCCCAGCAGGGCTGCATATGTGCATCCCCCACAGGCTGTACTGTTGTATGTTGGGAGGTGTGCATTGACTGTGTACATGAGAATGGCTCTATTGCCACATGTACAACATAGTCATCATAGTGACAGGCAATAGCACTGGTACATGCCCGTTGGACATGCCTGTATATAAGTGGTACGTGCCAGGTGGACACGCCGTATAAACTACCATGTCTCACAAGATATGTGAGTGATGTGTGTATGACAGCTGTTGTACTGTAAGCAAGCTGGAAATGTATGGATAGACAGTGTACCTGTGAGGACTGGTGTGAAATGGGTGCTAAACTAAGCAGTAGCTCATAACGTGCCAAGAAGCTCTGAACAAGTGCCGAGCATGCCCATACAATACAGATAGGGTGTTGGATAATATCAACCCACAAGTGTTGACGACAGTCATGAATTGCGGCACCACATCAGAACACTGCTGAGTATGGTCTGCAAGTCCACACACCATTATCAATGTAGATGTTAGCAGTACAGATGTACAAGACAGTATGGATGTTTGACTACATATGCCTTTGTATGTCACAGGAGTGTTCTCCTAGTGGCCTGTTGACAGACTCACAACTACTAAAGGTGCTACAGTGATATGTGCATATCACACAGTGTCAGCTACAGTAAACCAGGGTAAATGTGTTGTATCCCACACGCATTGTAGCCCATACCACACAGACAAATGTCAGCCATCTGTGTATGTGAGGATGTGAATGGCCATGACCTATGGGCAATAGTTGTCACAGTGTTGTGAACAACATACAGAATGGGCTGTGTGTGTGAGGTATGTGACATATGTGCACCTTCTGGTGGATGATATCAGCAATGACACCACTAGAGGAATACCCCTGTACCCATTAAGTAACACCTAGGCTGTGGTCAACATTATGGACACTGTGTTAGGGATGGTGTTGTGCAGTACACCTCCCTGAGCTGGAGACAGCTCCCTGGACCTTTAGGTAGTCATCTGAGGTACCCATGACATGACAGGGTGATATCCATGAGCACAGAGATTATCAGACAGGCATACACAGCACCTGTGTGACCAATATTGGAACACATATCACCCTCCAGGGGTAGGGACCATGCGTGAATGGCTGATACCAGCCTCCACAATACGCACCCCCAGTATTCAGCATGCTATCCACCTTGTATACAGACATATGCCACACTATGCTGTTGGACATGCTACATGTCCATAGCCTGATCTGAAAGACATACGTCATGGACAGCCACCGTCCTACGACTAGGATGGCCACATGCTGGACAGATCCCTGTGCCATACCCGCCATACCATGCAGCCCTGTCCACATAGCTGCACACACCATCCCTGTCATACATGGTGTGATGGCCGTATGGTAGATGTAGTATCAACTATCTGGATCAGTAATGTGTCACTGATGCCCCATCGAGGTGGTGTAATGGATGTCGGATACAGCTAGTAAACCCAGCCCATACATGCTATAGCCGATAACCTTACCTGCGAATGACGTCTGACTAACCATTGTCCCATGTCTATCACATGGGCAACACAGGTGATCCGTGGAAGGATGTTGAACAGCTGTACAGTGCAGTGTAGATGTCTATGGCAAAACAGATGCATGTACAGGTTTCCATACGTACGTGGTGCATTGTCACTGCCCAAGTCCATTAAGGCTGTGTCTGTGTTGATATGTGACATATACACAGCATCAAGGTCAACAGCATTACCGTGGATACATCCAGGTATGTGCAGATAGATAAGAACACCAGTGCAGGCAAACAGACATGCCCACATGAAGACAGACGTCACATGCAGTAGGAACACTAATGAGATGCCGCACATATATGGAGACGGTATCCAATGCATAATGCGTGTTACATGTGTGTGATACATACATGCCAGTCATGTTAGTATCATGTTGATATGCAAAGATAACTGTGCAGATGTACTAGAAATGTATGTGCAGCAGTATCACTGTATATGTCTGTAGATGTGACCTGTCACCTTCATCATGTCTTACAGATAATGCCTTGTACACGCCTGCCAGCATACAGCCGACAGGAGGATGATGTCCTAATCCCGTACCTCCATGAGAACTATGAGGTGTTATTTAGCCATGTGCCACAGCACACAAAGCAGCGGGATGACCTGTGGCAGGATCTTCGCAGGAGGGTCAACGATGTGGGTGGCCACAACTGCACCTAGCAGCAGGTGCGCAGACACTGCACAGACTTGATACATCATGCAAAACAGCGTGCCACTGCAATCACCAGGGAACAACATGGAACAGGTGGTGGGCCACCAACCCAGCCTCCACTCACACACACAGAGGAGCTACTGGCCAGTCTGGGGACACCCTCGGAACAGCTCCCACACACACTAGCTGACATCATGAAGGTGGGTGTCTCCCAACCAATGAGCCTGGAGTTGCCTGGTAAGTCAGTACTGAACATATGGCCAGTATATCCCACATATGTGCATGTGTCAGTGTACAGCATGTAATGTAACAACATATGCAAGGTATGTGGACACACATGCTGCATGCTACATTATGCTACCCTGTGTATGCACCATACCTCTGAACTGTACACGTAGTTGCAGGATGTCCAGATGTGTGCCTCATATTGTGTTCCCCTTAATATCTGTCCCTTTCTGGCAAATAGCCGAGGAATGGAGTCATTAAATGATGACATGCATTTGTGTTTACGACTGCACATTCCGTGTAAAACCATGTGCATGCAAAAATATTAGTCTAGCAAATTTCTAAGTTTGTAAGAGCAATATGTCACAGTTGTCTCTATTTGTCCCCCATCATAGTAGGCTTGGTCCACATTTCTTGTTCTAAGAGGTTTAGAGGTATGGTATGCACACATGTGCTTACTATTATGCTATTGTACAGGTGAATGTGTTAACTTGCACTGTGCACCCTGTGGCTGTCATACAGTCATGGATAATGTTCATACTGCTGTCACCCTATACAGGTACCTCTGGCATGCCGCACACACAAGAGTCCTTTACAGGTGAGACTGTCATCGGTATCAAGCATGTCAAAGCATAGATCTATTTGCCATGTGGCCAGTTAACACATGGATATACAGGTCGCATCACCCATCATCCACACAGGCCACCCATGTGCAATATATACAAATAAAATGACACACAGATATGAAACTACAGTATTTGTCATTGCTACATGTGTGCCCAGCTGTGCATACAACAGTGGAGGTGTTCTACAATGGAGGCATATGTACTATGCAGTGGAACAAACTGTGCGGTACACAAAACAGTACCGGTCTTTCTCTCTGGGAAAGTCTTAAATTGATCATAGACAGTACTGCTGACTCATCTCAGATTACATAATTTTTATCACTTCGCCTTTAGTTACCAGGCTAATAGAAACTCAAATTTTACATTTCTTTGCAAGCTGCACCTGCCAGGAAACCACAGCAATAAAAGACATTTTACATGTAAAACCTAAGTATCTCTTGTCTTAAAACAATAGAAAGAATTTCCAGCCCACACATCCTGTCTCCGAGCTTGAGATCAAACAGTCATACAATGCTTTACTTATCAACTTTCTTCCAGCAGGGTGCACTGTGGTTAAATTTTTGAAGCTCAGAGCATACACAGTTTTCTTACATTTGTAAAAACAAGACTGTGGATCATATTGATATTTACAATTACATAGAATTATTTACAAAAAAATAAAACCACCCTAGAAGTTGTCACCCACACTAAACTGCTTGGTGTCACCATAGACGAAAGCTTAACCTTCGATCAGCACATACACAACAACATAAAAAAGACCCATCAAAAGCTAGGAACCCTCTATAGACATAAACACTTCCTCAGCCCTACTACCAAACAAACCTTGGCCACTACCTTTCTACTACCCTCCTTACTATATGGCGCCCCCCTCCTCACTAACATTCGCATGGCTCTAAAAAATAAAATGGAAACAAAATAGCAAAGTTTGCAACTAATGCCACCTACTCTTCCCATCACTGTACCTTACTGCACATACTCAAATGGCATGAGCTACCTCAATACCTCACTCACCAGCAACTTTCAATAGCCCATAAGATTATCTATAAACACTTAGACTGTCCAGTTCTCACCTCCACCTTAACTCAGTACCACTCAAATAGACCACTTAGATCTCAAAATGAAACCTTGCTACTCGTCCACAAACCTGCACTCCCTGTCGGACGCGCACTCTATTCTTTCTGTATTGCCAAACTCTGGAACTCACTTCCTACAGCACTCAGAGCCACCAGTAATGCCAGGCCCTTCAAAGATGGCCTCCATTCACATCTAGTTACCCAGTGGCAATGCGTCTGCTCCATACCTCACATTACCTGACCCCTTCCAAACTGCTCTATTAGCAAAATTGTAACCATTCTCTATATATCTGTGTATAGGAAATGGGTTCAAATTGTTCTATCATGGTGTGAATGGGAGGAGAAATGGGGTAGGATTTATCCTGAAGGAACAGTATGACAAAAGTGTTTTGGAGGTGAAAAAAGTGTCGGATAGAGTGATGTTTATGAAGCTGGAAATTGATGGTGTAATGATGAATGTTGTTAGTGCATATGCTCCACAAGTTGGGTGTGCGATGGATGAGAAAGAAAAATTTTGGAGTGAGCTGGATGAAGTTGTGGTGAGTGTAACCAAAGGTGAGAGACTGGTGATTGGAGCGGATTTCAATGGGCATGTTGGTGAAGGGAACAGAGGAGATGAGGAAGTGATGGGCAGGTATGGTGTTAAGGAGAGGAATGCAGAAGGTCAGATGGTAGTGGATTTTGTGAAAAGGATGAACATGGCTGTGGAGAATACGTATTTTAAGAAGAGGGAGGAGCATAGGGTGATGTAGAAGAGTGGAGGAAGATGCACACAGGTGGATTATATCTTATGTAGGAGGGCCAGTCTGAAGGAGATTGGAAACTGTAATATGGTGACCGGAGAAAGTGTAGTTAGGCAGCATAGACTGGTGGTCTGTAGGATGATGTTGGTGATCAGGAAGAGGACAAGTGCAAGAGCAGTGCCAAGGATCAAATGATGGAAGTTGAAAAAGGATAATTGTGAGGTGGAGTTCAGGGAAGAGTTAAGACAGGCACTGGGGGGCAGTGAAGAGTTACCAAATAGCTGGGTAACTACAGCAAAGATGGTAAGGGCGACTGCTGGAAAGGTGCTTGGTGTGACATCTGGACAGAGAAAGGAGGACAAGGAGACCTGGTGGTGGAATGAGGAAGTACAGGAGAGTATACAGAGGCTGGTGAAGAAGAAGTGGGCTTGTCAGAGAGATGAAGAAAGTAGACAGGAGTATAAGGAGATGAGCATGGCAAATAAAGAGGTGGCGAAGGCTAAGGATAAGGCATATGGAGAGTTGTATGAAAGGTTGGACACTAAAGACGGAGAAAAGGACCTGTACTGATTAGGACCGAGCTGGGAAAGATGTGCAGCAGGTAAGGGTGATAAAGGATACTGAGGGAAATATACTCATAAGTGAGGAGAGTGTGTTGAGCAGATGGAAAGAGTACTTTGAGGGGCTGATGAATGAAGAGAATGAGAGACAGAGAAGGTTGGATGATGTGGGGATAGTGAATCGGGAAGTGAAACAGATTAGTAAGATGGAAGTAAGGACAGCTATGAAGAGGATGAAGAAAGGAAAGGATGTTGGTCCACATGACATACCAGTGAAAGCATGGAGGTGCTTAGGAGAAATGGCAGTGGAGTTTTTCACCAGATTGTTTAATGAAATCTTTGAAAGTCATTGGATGCCTGAGGAGTGGAGAAAAAGTGTTTTGTTATCTATTTTTAAGAAAAGGGTGATGTGCAGAACTGTAGTAACTACAGAGGGATGAAACTGATAAGTCACAGCTTGAAGTTATGGGAAAGAGCAGTGGAAGCTAGGTTAAGAAGGGAGGTGATGATTAGTGATCAGCAGTATGGTTTCATGCTGGGAAAGAGCACTACAGATGTGATGTTTGCTCTGAGAATGTTGATGGAGAAATATAGAGAAAGTCAAAAGAAGTTGCATTATGTCTTTGTGGACTTGGAGAAAGCATATGATAGGGTGCCTAGAGAGGAGTTGTGGTATTCTATGAAAAAGTCGGGAGAGGTAGAGAAGTATATAAGAGTGGTACAGGATATGTACAAAGGTAGTGTGACAAAAGTGAGGTCTGCAGTGGGAGTGACAGATGCATTTAAGGTGGAGGTGGGATTACAACAAGGATTAGCTCTGACCCCTTTCTTATTTGCAGTGGTGATGGACAGGTTGACAGACGAGATCAGACAGGAGGCCCCATGGACTATGATGTTTGCAGATGACATTGTGATCTGTAGTGAGAGTAGGGATCAGGTTGAGGAGACCCTGGAGAGGTGGAGATATGCTCTAGAGAGGAGATGAATTAAGGTCAGCAGGTCTAAGACAGAATATATGTGTGTGTGAATGAGAGGGAGGATAGAGGAACGGTGAGGATGCAGGGAGTAGAGTTGGTAAAGGTGGATGAGTTTAAGTACTTGGGATCAACAGTTCAGAGTAATGGTGAGTGTGGAAGAGAGGGGAAGAAGAGAGTACAGGCAGGGTGGAGTGGGTGGAGAAGAGTGTCAGGAGTGATTTGTGACAGACTGGCACCAGTAAGAGTGAAAGGGAAGGTCTACAAGATGGTAGTGAGGCCAGCTATGTTATATGGGTGGGAGACGGTGGCACTGACAAAAAGGCAGGAGTCAGAGCTGGATGTGGCAGAGTTAAAGATGTTAAGATTTGCACTCAGTGTGATAGGATGGATAGGATTAGGAATCAATATATTAGAGGGTCAGCTCAGGTTGGACAGTTTGGAGACAAAGTCAGAGAAGCGAGATTGCATTGGTTTGGACATGTGCTGAGGAGGGATGTTGGTTATATTGGGATAGAGTTGCCCATTAAGAGGAAAATAGAAAGGCCTAAGATAAGGTTTATGGATGTGGTGAGAGAGGACATGCAGGTGGTTGGTGTGACAGAGCAAGATGTAGATGACAGGAAGAAATGAAAACAGAGGATTCACTGTGGCAACCCCTAACGGGAACAGCCAAAAGAGAAGACCTATCTAGCCAGGCTGGCAGCCTTCACATACCCCCCCCCCCTGGAGAACTCAGCTACTTTTTCAAGTGACCCTTGAGAAACATTGCTTGAGCGGGTTAGGTCTATCTGAATATACCTTACCCCATTCCCTCTCTTGAGACTCCATCTGCGATGGCATTGCTAATCCCATTATGGTGCTGCACTGACATATCATATGCTTGCAACCCTAGTCTCCAGCTTAGTAACTTGGTATTTAGTTGGCTGGCTCAATGTAACCATGTTAGGGGATGGTGATCTGTAACTACAGTGAATTTCCTTCCATATAGGTAAGGCTGAAGTTTCTGAAATGCCCACATTCTGGCTAGACATTCCTTTTCTACAGCTAGATAGCATTCCTCCCTGGGTTGGAGCCTAAGACTGAGATAAACCACTGGGTGCTCTTCTCCCTCTGAAGAAATCTGGCTAAGTGCAACCCCCACCCCATGGTTCAAAGCATCCATTTGCATAACAAGTTCTTTGCTGTAATCTGGACTGGCTAACACAGGGGGTACTCCCAAAACTTCTTTAATCTTTTGGATTGCCTGCTTACATGCTGTGGTCCACACTATCTTATCTGGCCTGTTTTTCCTTGTCAGGTCTGTGAAGGGAGCAGCTATGGTACTAAAACAGGGGACGAACCTTCTTAAGTACCCTGCTGTTCTTAAGAATGCCCTCACCTGCGTCTTGGTAACAGGTGCAGGCCATGCTAGAATGGATTCCACTTTGGCAGGTTTTTGCCTGATAATCCTCAAAAATTATGTTAAAGGCACCAGGGGTCACTCGATACAAAAGTCCAAGGTCCCCAAGGAAGCAGGAAAAATGCACTTTTAAGAACACGATTTATTGCACGAAACCACAGCACATAGAAATCCCAACACACATTAACATTTCTGAAATCTCAGCCTGTGTGTTTTCGTTTGGTTTACTTCATCAGATGTGGACTGGAAAAAATAATTCCTTTTATACATGTTTCAATACAACCCTTTATTGATTAATTTAAAACCACTCTCCAGTTAAATCAACATAGAAGCCTACAATACATTTCAATTTTAAAAAAAAAACATTAAAAATGCTGTCATCTTGAATGAAAAAAATAATCAAAAAACATAGTTGTGCATACTATTACTCCATATAAATTCATAAAAAAAATATATAATTCTTAAATGGAATTAAAACTTACTGACCTAAAATACAATGAAACAACAAGCTTAAATAAAATTATTGTGTTATAACTCCCTCTACTGACCTTTTAAAACACTGAACTTATAAAAGGAAAAGGAGAAATAATAAAAATAAAACATCTTTTACATGTACATAATAAAAGGCAATGCTAATACCAACTTATGAACTTGTTTTATTAAATTGTTCACAAAATCTACTGTGAAGGGTGACTTATGTAAATTAAGTGTCTAAATATATATATATATATATATATATATATATATATATATATATATATTTATTATAAATATGAAAAATATTGTTTGTTTGACCCCTTCAAACTAAGGCAGTTATAAAATACACAGTTGTACTATTATATACGTAGAGGTTGTGTGTTTAAGTAAGGGCAACCGGGAAGAAAGGATTTATAACTTAGCTGCTCTTATTTTTAACAAGGGAACTATGGAGATACTTTCATTTAAGCCTGTTGGGGTATTCGCTTGCAAGGTGACTTGCCACCATAGTTCCCTGTATTCATTCCTTTCTTCCCATAAACCTCCCCTTGTGTCTTTTTTAATATTTTCTAAGACAAAGAACATATATTGAGCATTAATACATTCTAATTTGTGTTTATACAATGTATTGGTCTCCTTTTTGGTCATAACAATGTTTGTATATTCTCCTTTTCAACTTTCGTTCTGTTTTTCCTACATAGAATGCCTGACAATCCTGACACACTGCCAAATATACAAGTCCATAAGACTCACAATTACTAAATTTATTCCCCATCAACCATGTATTCCTACTTCGTAAAATTCTTTTTCCTGATTTATTATATAGGTACACTGTGGACAATGTCCACATTTATAGGTACCATTCCTTTTCATATTTCATTTTTTCTGTTTGGGGCTGTATTCCAAGATATTTTTCAGACTAAAAGATTTTTTATAAACTATTTTGAGCTGGTTCTTAGATATCTGATCTAAGTCAGTAAGAGAAGTAAATTTAACCCATTCTGTTTCTACCACCTTTCTTACCATTTCTGCAGCTGCATTATATTCCAAAACAAGTACTTTACCAAAATCTCCCACATTCTTTTGAGGGTTGTTACCATCTTCATCAACACTAACTCCCAAAATAGGCTTGAGTTTGTTAAGTCTCCCTTCACAAACGTCACCTTTCACTTGTGATAGTAACCTTTCTGGGTAGTTCCTATTCCTAAACATATTTGCCAGGACATCCATTTCTTTTATAAAAGCTTCGTCATTCGAAGTCATCCTGCTTGACCTAATGAACCGTCCCTTGACTATATTCTTCTTGTAATGTTTAGGACGAGCACCATCATAATGCAAGTATGAATTTGTAAATGCATTTTTTTCTATATACTTTTGAATTAAATTTGTTTTTGTCCTTCATAATCTCTATATCTAAATATTGGAGTTTTTCCTGACTGACTCTGTAGGTAAACTCTAAAAATGAGGTACTACTGTTTAAAAAATTCATAAAATCTTGGATCTCCTCTTTAGGTGCTACCCATAAAATACAGATATCATCCAAAAACCTTTTGTAACTTAACCAGCAATCTCTGTATTTTGATCTTAATGCCAAAACTAAATTAGCATAAATGGGGGCACAGGCAGCCCCCATTGTCATGCCTTTCAACTGATGAAAGAATTCACCCATAAAATAAATGAAATTATATTTCAAAATTAAATCCATAAGTTGTACACATACTGTACTTTCAGCATGTGTCAATGAACCATCTTTAAATATAATTTCTTCCAACAATTTTGTACCCTCTGCATGAGGTATACTAGAAAAAAGATCAACTACATCTATTGTTAGGGAAAAAAGTCGATCTCTAAACATGTCACCTTTTAATTCCCCTCAGAAAGTCCCATGAATCCCTTTATTTATTTATTATTTATTTACATTTGTTGACCGGGAGTGTCCTACTGGACGTAGGTTCATTTTCAGCGGAGGCCTGGGGAGAAAATCTCCACAGTTAAAATAGACAGACAGTAGTTACATTGGATTTACATAGCAATTAACAATTTGATAAACATAGCAATTAACAATTACATACATAGTTACAGATGAAGAACATAGTACATCAGTAGACAACTAGAATCTTTATCTGTGAAGTATATAACAGACATTAACAATTGTTATAATAAGAAGTTCCTGCTGTATAATAAGTAGTAGGCTTATGAGCATCCCAGCTTGCTATAATCAAGGTACTTAGTGGCATGGAAAGAAAGGTAGTGGGTGGATGGGGTGGGTGATATTAGAGTGGGAGTTGCAAGGGCATAGCCAGCATGTTTTTAGGTGTGCTTTTAGTAAAGTTTTGAAGTGGGTGCATGATGGTCTTGAGGTAATTGTGGGTGGGAGGGAGTTCCATAATTTGGCTATGGTGCAAGAGAATAGTGCTTCACCAGCAGAGTTATTGGCTTTAGTGATCTGAAAGTGATTTTTGTTGCTGGATCTTAGTGGTCTGGTGGTGCGATAGGGTTGGAGTAGATTCTGGAGTGATGGGACATTTAGTGGATGGTTTACTAGTTTGTGGGCGAGTGTGAGTTGATACCATTAAAGGAGGTGAGGGAGTTCAAGCCATCCCAGTTCAGCAAGTGAGAGACAGTGGTGACTATGGTAGGATGCCCCTGTGGCGAATTTGGTGATTTTGTTGTAGCAGGTCTCTAGCTTGTTTAGATCGCATTGCCGTAGGTTGATACATATTGGAGAGGCATAAAGTAGGGTGGAGATAAGGTGGGAATTTGCTACTGAAATCTTTGCTGCTTTGGTGAGAAGTTGCTTATTTCTGTATAATGTTCCTAGTTTTTTGTGGACTTTTTTTATGGTCATGGATATGTGAATATCAAATTTTAGTTTATTGTCTATTTCCACTCTATTTCCACTCCTAGCAATTTGGTGTGTTCTGTTGGGTGTATAGTGGTGTTGTCTTTTGCTGTGATGTTAAAGTGAGAGTTGTTTTGAATATGTTTGGTGGGTTGGAAGAGGAGTAATTTAGTTTTGTTTGGGTTGAGTATTAATTGGGCATCGGATAACCAAGTTTCAACAGAGGAAAAGGCTTCCTGTGTGACTTTTTGCAGTTTGAATAGGGACTGGGCTGAGCAGATGATGGTTGAGTCATCTGCGTATTGTACAAGTGTGCCATGTTTAGTGGCAGAGGCTAGATTATTGGTTGAAAATAGAGAAGAGCAGGGGTCCAAGGATGGATCCTTGGGGAACCCCTATAGAGACAGGTAGTTGGGGAGATATGTCATTCTGCCATACAACGGATTGTTGGCGGTCTGACAGGTAACTCTGAAACCAGTTGGTGACTGACTGAGAGAAGGATAGGTTATTGAGGACAGAGATGAGTTGTTTGTGTGGGACCATGTCAAATGCTTTAGATAGGTCTAGGAAAGTAGCAGAGGAGAGATAGCCATTGTTTTTATGCTGAAGGATAGTGTTAGTAAAGGAGAGTAAGGCAGTGGTGGTTCTATGGTTTGGTCGGAAACCATGCTGAGTATTGGAAAGGAGGTTGTTAGTAAGGAGGTAGTTTGAGACCTGAGAGTGAATGCATCTCTCTAGTATTTTGGAGATTGGAGAGAGAATAGCTATGGGGCGGTAATTGGTTAGTTCTGTGGAGGGGCTGCCTTTGTGGAGGGGATTTATATGGGATACTTTCCATAGTGTGGGAACGTAACTTTCTGACAGAGATTGGTTAATCAGGATGGATACTGGGTAGGCCAGAGCATCAGCTGTGATTTGTAGGTATTTACTTGGGAGGTTGTCTACTGCTAATTTGGTGGGCTTAAGTTTAGTTAAGAGTTTTTTTATGTTGGAGGAAGGTACAGGAGAAAAAGAGAAGGCAGTGGGGAGATTACTAGTTGTAGGTGTGGATTGGAGGGGAGGGGAGTTGTGTTGTTTAGCTAGTGATAGTATGGTTTGTGTGAAGTGTGCGTTGAATGAGGAAGCAATATTTTTGGAGGAGTGAGGGATGTTAGGAGGAGGGGTAGTGACTTTACCTGGGTGGAGGATGGAGTTTATGGAGGACCAGAATTGTTTGGGGCTGTGTTGGCAGGAGTCTAGGGCAGACTGGTAGTATTGGAATTTGTCCTGTTTTATTAGCTTTTTGACTGTATTGCGTAGTTCTAGGAAGTTCTGTCTAGCTGAAGGGGGTTTTAGTTTTGTGTCAGTGCTCCCAGGCTTTATCCCTGTTATTCATTTCTGACTTAGTGGTTTTCTGTAGCCATGGGGAGGGTTGTGCTTTGGTTCTGGAAAGTCTTATGCGGGCATGGTAATTAAGGATGATCAGGAAAGTAGTATTTAAAAATTCAACTGCGTCATCAAGACTGAGGTACTTTAGAGGATGCCAGTTACATTCTTTGAGGGATGAGATGAATGTGAGCGGGTTAAAGTTTATTTTTTATGTATTTGACGGTAGATGACAGGTTTAGCTTGGTATAGGTATTTTTTGAGTAGGAATGTTGGTGAATGAGTGATCACTGAGGCTATCTGATAAGCAGCCTGTTTTATATGACTGGGCCTCTTACTGACTAGTATCCAGTCCAGGGTAGTGTGCTTGTTGGAGTTTTTATTTATCCTGGTTGGTGACTGGACTAGTTGGGTGAAGCCATGAAGGTTTACATGATGGGTTGAATGGTTGCCAGAACAGGATTGCTAATCTATATTGACATCACCTAAAATTATAGTTTCTTGGGGGATATGGTGGGTAGACCAGCTGAGGAGGTTTTCTAGTGGAGGGATGTTTTGGCCAGGTGGGAAGTAGCATCCAATTATGTTGATGGTTTTGTTTTGGTTTATTTTGAGGTTGGTATATATTATTTCTTCATTGCCTATTTGCGGAGCTGGTGATTTTAAGATCTGGATGTTTAGATGCTGTTTAAATATTATAGCTACACCGCCTCCTTTCTTGTTTAGCCGGTCTACTCTTAGTATGCCGTAACCATTAGGGAGGATTTGCTCACTGGTAATGTGAGGTTTTAGCCAGGTTTCTGTCAGTATGACTATATCTGGGGAGTACATGTCTATGGTGGCATGGAGTTCATGGACTTTGTTGGATATACTTCTAATATTTAGGCTTAGTAGAAGGACGTCACTTGGCTTTCTATTGGCTGTGATATGGGAGAAATTGTGGTTTCTAGTCTGTTTATGAGGATTGGGGTTGGAGATGGTAGGGCCAGGGTTGGGGTGGATGTCTCCACTTAGGGCTAGTTTTGATATGCATGAGGTTATTAGTTTTCTCAGTTTTTGAATGTGTTTATTTATTAGGGAAACTTTATGATTGTGCTCTGTGAGTAATAGGTATAGTGGGATGTAGGGATGCTTTATGTTTGAGCTAGAATATGCGGGGGGTGCATAGGGATGGTTGTTGAGTTGGTGGGAGGGGAGCTGAGTGAGGGTGAGACATGAGTGGTGGCGTGAGTAGTAGTACAGTGGTAGTGGTTGAGTGGGGAAATGATAGAGTCTTGGTAAGATGTAAGATATGCAAGGAGAGTGCATGCAGTGAGCATAGGTATGGCATGCTTATACATGTTAGCTGAGGAGGAGTGATAGTAGTGGGAAGATGGAGGAGGTAGTGTTGGGTTTAGTGCCGTGGTTCGCTATTGGAAAGATGGAAAGGGATTGTGAGTATAATAAAGGTAGGATCATTGGGGGTGGGAGGGAAAAGGGGGCAGGGTGGGTAGCAAAGCGGTTAGAGGCCCTGTTAGTTGCTCTTATGAGGGGCCTGGAAACAATCAGGTAACAGAGTAAACTGATAAAAGAACACATGATAGTGAATGTGAAGACTCAGGTAGGTACCCTGTATTTCCACAAACTATCAGTTAGCTGTGCCCCAGCTCAGGCAGTTTTAATAAGGTTTATGGCAGAGCTGAACATGAGGTGCTCAAAGGGTGGTTGTAGTTTTAAAAATGGTGCCTGTCACAGGTAATATTTATTAACTTTGGGATTGGCTTAAGATAATAAACAGGGAAGGGATAGGGGGAGAACAAGGGTGTGAGCAGGCAGTTCTTTTGTACTGCTGCTAATGAGCCAAAGCAAAGACAAGTTTGTGTTTAAGAAACAATCAGAACTGACCAAGGACTGCTCTGAAACTGTAAGTAATTTCTTAACCATTTCTCAGGTAGAAAAACAGGATAACCTTGTATCAGTAGGCTACTGTAGTCTCAGTTTAAATTAACAAGCAGACAGAATTCATCAGTTATGGATACTATTTGCTAACAGAAGGGAATAAGAGAGAAAATGGAAGATGAGTGTGTGTGTGTGTGGGGGGGGGGGCTGCTTACAAGCCAAAGCAGAGTGCTCTCCAGGGGATACTGAATATTGGCTCAAACAGGTAGACACATACTCAAAGTTAACTTTAGCTGTTTGCAGACAGTTCAGACCCGGACTGTGCTTTTCTTATAAGAATGATAAAGGTGGTACCGCAGTTGAGTACTTAAGAGTGGTGATAGGTCTAGAAAAGAAGAGTACAGAGAGGAGTAAGCACTTTTGAGATGGAAAAGATATATTATAAAGATTACAAAAAAAAAAAAACTGAGCAAATAGCTACTGCATACAGGAAAATATGTCTTGAGCCAACTACAAGTATATGCAGATACTGAGATAATTGGAAAAACATCAGTGAGAAGGGACCTCAGCTGACAGTTATGCAGTCACAGATAGCGAGCAGCACTCTGTCCTGGGTCTCTAATGTGATTCTATCCACCAGTAACAGCACAATTATATAGAAATAATTAGACACCAGTATGAGCTGTCTACATACACCACAAATACATGAATAACATTAGTTAACAAGGTGCAGCTATGCACCCCTTAAAATATGTTTTCTCTTTAACCCTACACCCCTCAACTTCATGTCCACATACTTAGCCAGTGGTAAAGTTTTTGAGCCTTCGGCTGGGACAATGGGTCTTAATGGAGGGTCTATTTCATTTTTGTGAATTTTAGTGATTCCAAATATGGAGAGAATTTTGGGTTTTTCTGCTTTCAAAAAATTAAAGGTATTTTGGTCAATTAAACCTTCCAGAAAAAGATCTTCCAACACCATATCAATCCTTTTATATGCTAAATTAATCTTATTTCTGGAAACAATCGCATACCTACTAGTGTCCATTAAAACATTGTTCATTTTTCCTTCGTCGAGCAAGGAATCCATTATAACTATTCCCCCTCGCTAATCAGTTTTCATAACTCTTATGCTTTTGTTTTGCCTCAGTTCTTTTAAAACCTCATTTTCTGTAGTTTTTAAATTTGTTTTATATTTAGCCATTGAATAATTGCTCCCGATTTCTTTTTCTAACAGTGTTTCAAAATTCATGATCTAGGGATGTGGGGGGGTTCATAGGTTCATAGGTTGGTACTAGGCTATTGGCCCTAGGGCCTATACAAGCCTAGCCATAACAACTCCCTGGCTATTTCTTCCCACATTATTTACTTCCCTGGACCTCTGTCTAGCAGAGTGACTGACGTGATCCCTGGGGTGAATTTCAGCTTTTGTTTCATCAGTCCACAGAATATTTTTTCCAAAAGTCTTGGGGATTATCAAGATCGTCTTTTGGCAAAAATGAGACGAGTCTTTATGTTTCTGCCATGCATGCCATTTGGGGGGGGGTGAACACAATTTTTCTCTTGAGATCCTTTGAAGGCAGGGGGGGGGGGGGGGGGTCGTCCTTAGCAAAAAAAAAAAAATTTGAATTTTTTTTTTCTAATGAACATTTTGACATCTAACAAGGTTCTTGTTAAATCTCCTTTCTTAAGGGGAATAAATTTGAAACCCCTAGATAAAAGGTTAAAATGATCTTCCACTAATTGTATGTCACTATAATTTTAAATACAAAAATCATCCTTCACAAACTTAAAATGATTGTTGACGTCCTGCTTTATATTGTTCTTTTCTTTCTCCAAGTTGGGATGTGGTATATCCATCTCATTCAGTATCCCCCCCTCCCCCTTCTCCTTCCCCTCAGGGTTTGGCCTGATCTTACCACTCCCCACTTTATGTTCCAGGTAAGAGACCTCTGCCATATATAACTTGACATTTGCTGGGTTTAATGGTCAACCCTGCCCTCTGTAGTCTGCCCAGCACCTCTCTGACATGTTGAAGGTGCTCTTGCCAGGAATGGCTGTAGATGGCAATATCATATAGGTAAGCAAGGGCAATCCCTCCTGCTCTGCTAGGATATATACCAGCCTCTGGAAAGTTGCTGGGGAATTTTCTATCCCAAAGGACATCTTTGTGAACTCATAAATGTCAAAACGAGTCACAAAGGCTGACCTCTCTCTATAGCACTTGGAGTCAAGGGCACCTGCCAGTAACCCTTAGTAAGATCATCAGTGGTAGGATACTTAAGATACTTACCCCCCCCAAGCTGCTGTAGACCTTCATCTGTCCTAGGCATGGGGTAAGCATCTGATTCTCTGTGACTATTTCATTTTCTGTAATCCACACAGAATCTGGTGCTGTCACCCTTCTTTGGCACCAGCACAACTGGGAAGGCCCTGGGACAGTTGGACTCTTGTATTACCCCTAGTTACAAAATTTCCTGTATCTCCTCCCTGAGAGTCTGTTTGACTAACTCAGGCACCCTGTAAGGGGCTTGCCTAATAGGCCTTTGGGGTCCTGTATCCACCTGATGCTGCACCAGGTGGGTGCACCTTGGTTTCTCAGTGAATATGTCCTCAAATTCCTGTAACACTGCTCAGATTTCTCAAACCTGGGTAAGAGATAGCTTCTAGAACATTGTTACCCCTTCCACTGAGGTGTCACTCTGAGCCTCACTGAGGAGATCAGTCACCAGATCTCCCTCAGACTCCTCCTGCAGTCCACTGCAAATACTCAGCACAAGCGCCTCCCTATCATGGTAAGGTTTCATCATGTTAACACGGTACAATTTGCACTCCTCCTCCTCCTGCCTAGCAGTTTTACCATGTACTTAACATCACTGACCTCCCTTACCACCTTGTAGGGTCCCTCCCAAGCTGCCTGCAGCTTGTGTCTAACAGGAATGAGAACCATTACCTCCAGCCCTACAGCATACTCTCGAGCTTGAGCATTCCTGTCATACCAGACTTTTTTTTTGTTGTTGGGCTTCTACCAGGTTCCTCCTGGGCCAAGCCCTTGAGATCCCTGAGTCTTGTCCTGAGGTTTAGGACATATGCCACAACAGACACCTTGTGAGATTTACACTCACCCTCTCACTCATCTCAAATTAAATCTAGAGGTTGCCTCACCCTATGCCCATACAACAACTCAAAGGGTGAAAAACCCATGGATTCCTGGGGAATCTCTCTGTAAGCAAACAGCAGATGGGGCAAATATTTCTCCCATTCCCTCTTAAATTGGTCTGCAAATACCTGTAGCATGGACTTGAGTGTAGAGTTTAACCTGTTAACAAGACCATTAGTCTGAGGATGGTAAGGGGGTGGTCTTTAGGTGCTTCACCCCACAGTACTTCCAAAGACAAGCCAGCAGGTCTGACATGAAATTGGCACCTCTGTTAGTCAGTATTTCTTTTGGGAAACTTACACTGTTACAAATCTCTAAAAAAGCATTTGCCACCTTTTCTGACTCAATTGAGGACAAAGCCACTGCCTCAGGGGATCTTGTAGCATAGTCTACTACCACTAAGATATACTTTGCCCTGTGGAACATAGGGTACTCAGAGACCCCACAATATCCATAGGTACCCTCTGAAATGGCTCC
>NC_056726.1:1031482383-1031577383 GCF_019279795.1 Protopterus annectens | reverse complement strand
GGAGCATTACTCTAGCTTCAACACCCTAGCTCAAAGGTTCGTAGAATTTATAAACTCAAACACTATGGAACGACTTGTTACCACAACCACAAGAGGGGAAAACATACTGGACCTGATCATCACCAACATGGGGACTCTATGCTCCAGACCAGAAGTGTATCCCTCACTGGTAAGATCAGACCATAAACTAGTCTCACTGGATATTCACATCCCGACCCCACCCCCTGCCCAGAAAACCACAGTGAAAAATTTTTCTAAAGCAAATTTCACACCCTTCAAAACTGAGGTGGAATCCTTCAAAGCCCCCGGGCCTGTGGAAAATACGGCCCAGACCACAGAATCCTTTATAAACGCATTCTATGAACACCTTCAGGAATGCATGGATCATGCAATCCCAAATAAAATCAAGACCCAATCCTCCAAAGGCAGACGTCCTGTCTGGTGGACCCCAGCCATAAACAAACTTATTTATTTATTTATTTATTTATTTATTTATTTAAATTTGTTGACCGGGAGTGTCCGACTGGACGTGGATCCATTTTCAGCGGAGGCCCAGGGAGAAAAGCTCCACAGTAAAATAAACAGACAGTAGTTACATTGGATTACATAGTGATTAACAATTTAACATAGAAATTACTTACAACATATTTACAGATGAAGAACATAGTACATCAGTAGACAACTAGAATCTTTATCTGTGAAGTACATAACAGGCATTAACAAATGTAACAATGAGAAGTTCCTGCTGTATAAGTACTAGGCTTATGAGCATCTGAGCTTGCTATCATCAAGGTAGTTAGTGGAGGTGAAAGAAAGGTAGTAGTTGGATGGGGTGGATGATATTAGAGTGGGAGTTGCAAGGGCATAGCCAGCATGTTTTAGGTGCGCTTTTAATAAAGTTTTGAAGTTGGTGCATGATGGTATGGAGGTAATTGTGGGTGGGAGTGAGTTCCATAATTTGGCTATGGCACAAGAGAATAGTGCTTCACCAGCAGAGCTATTGGCTTTAGTGATCTGCAAGTGATTTTTGTTGCTGGATCTTAGTGGTCTGGTGGTGCGATAGGGTTGGAGTAGATTCTGGAGGGATGGGACATTTAGTGGATGGTTTACTAGTTTGTGGGCGAGTGAGAGTTGATACCACTGAAGGAGGTGAGGGAGTTCAAGCCAGCCCAGTTCAGCAAGTGAGAGACAGTGGTGACTATGGTAGGATGCCCCTGTGGCGAATTTTGCGATTTTGTTGTAGCAGGTCTCTAGCTTGTTTAGATCACATTGCCTTAGGTTGTTATATACTGGAGAGGCATAAAGTAGGATGGAGATAAGGTGGGAATTTGCTATTGAAATCTTTGCTGCTTTGGTGAGAAATTGTTTATTTTTGTATAATGCTCCTAGTTTTTTGTGGACTTTTTTATGGTCATGGATATGTGGATGTCAAATTTTAGTTTATTATCTACTATCTATACTATAGAAGGAGGAAGCTACTACATGATAGAGCAAAATCCCAAAAAGGGAAGGCATCTCTGATCAGTGTTAGCAAAAAACTACGGGCACTCTTAAAATCATCTAAGGCCAGCTTCAAGAGAAAAATTGCACAGGACACTAAGGATAATCACAAGGCTTTCTTTAGCTATGTTAGGAACCTGGGTGGGAATTCCCAGATATGCTCATAATTAGTCCAAAATGACAAAAAATACACCAAACCCACAGACATTGCCAACATACTAGCTGACAGGTTCAGCGCAAAGTTCTCCCCCCCTCCCCACCAAAAGTGCAAATATCTATCCCAGCAGAGTGCTGCCCCCCTGACATCTCAGATGCTCAGGTAAGAGCCGCCTTCTCCAAAGCAAAAAACACAGCATCAATGGGACCAGACGGTGTGCCGGGCTGCATCCTACATGAACTCCAAGAAGAGCTAAACCAAAACATAAAACTACTGTTCAATCTCAGCCTTACCACAGGATATGTACACAAAGAGTGGCGTACAGCAACAGTGGTCCCTCTCCACAAAGGTGGTGCCTTAACGGATCCTGGAAACTATCGCCCCATAAGCCTGACTAGCTTGGTCTGCAAAGCTATGGAAAGGATCATCATGGACCTCATAAAAAAGATATTGGGGACCTACAGACACTGGATCCTACCCAGTTCGGCTTTGTTAAGGGCAGATCCTGACTCTTAAATCTGGTTGATTTCTTTGAAACAGTCACCAAGGCCATTGACGAGGGGAAGGTGGTCCACACAGCCTACCTGGACCTCGCAAAAGCCTTCGATACAATACCCCACTCAGGCATTTTAGATAAGCTCACCAGTTTAAATATAAACCCCTATGTCACTAGATGGGTTGCAAACTGGCTCAAGGACAGAACCCACATGGTTAGAATTGCTGGAGCCATGTCAGACTCCAAACCAGTTACAAGTGGCATCCCACAAGGCTCAGTCCTGGGACCTCTCCTGTTCGGTATATATTTCTCGGAGGTACAGGTCAACACGGAAGGACTGTGGCTGACCAAGTTCGCAGATGACTGCAAACTGGGCGCTATAATCGACTCTCCAGCCGACACAGGCATCCTCCAAAAGGGCCTCATAGAAACAGACAACTGGTGCCAGAGCCACGGCCTCAAGCTAAACGCCAAAAAGTGTATCGTCATCCCCTTTGGCAAAAACAAAGTGCCCACAAATTACCACATAGGTAGTAATCCATTAAGTACGGAAGAAGTAATTAGGGACCTGGGGACCCAAGTTGATAGCAATCTCTCATTTGACAACCACGTGGCCAAAGTGGTTAGAAAAACATTTTATGTAGCCCTCCTAATCATGAAGGGATTCACATCTAGATCAGGGGAGGTCATCGTGCCACTTTACTCATCCCTCATCAGGCCCATAATTGAGTACAATGCCCTTTTGGGATGTACCTTACCAGACACCTGCAGCAACTGGAAAGGCCCCAAAAGTACCTCACCAAGAGGATCAAAGGGCTCAAACAGATGCCATATGCTGCCCGGTTAAAGAAACTCCAGCTCTACTCAGTGGCATACCGCCTGCTCAGAGGCGATCTGTGCCTGATGTATAAAGCCATGTCCAACCCAGAATTAATGGACATGCTGCACCTCAGAAAATCCAAATCCCATCGAGCTACACACTCGAGAGACTTGAACCTCAGCACTGAAATAAATAGGACATGCCTGAGGGACAGATTCATAACCCAGAGGCTCCCTTCACTCTGGAATAAAATCCCAGTCCAGGTTAGGCAGATTCCCTCATTGACTCTCTTCAAGAGGAATCTTGATGAGTGGATGGGGGATCATAGGTTTACCCCGGGTATCACTTCTGTGTCACTGTTAGACAGAGGCACAGTATACTAACCTCGAAAAAGGGCATAGCAAAATTAATTTAAAATGGGTGGCAAAAGCCAAACACACTCTGGCTAGGCTTATAAATGCCCTAGGGCAGATAGCCTAGTATGAACCTATGACCCTATGAACCTATGAAGTTAGGTTTGTTATTTAGTGAAGGTATATTCAAGGAGGCTGAGAACAGATACAAATCCAGTGACTTTTTAAGTACTCTTTAGTGGCTAGTTTGAAAAGTTTAGGATTTGAAAGAGATCTAACTTCTTGTAGGAGTTTGTTCCAAGCAATAGTGGGATGATAGCTGTATGTAATGGCTCCTATCTTGGACTTGGGCTTGTAAATTTGTGAAAGGTCTTGGGTGGAGGTCCTGAGTAGTTTTGATGGGACATAGTGGGAGATGATGGTGCCTAGTGCTGGAAAGTAGGATGGTGAATAAATAATGGCGTGTATAATTTGGAGCTAATAGAGGAGTAGGAGGTGTGGTCAATCAAGTCAGTTTAGATGTTTGAGAGAGATACAGTGGTGAGATTTGTAGGTTTGTTGTGCAGCAAATCTGGCTATTTTGTGATAGGTTGATTCGAGTTTCCTAAGTTAGGTGGAGTTAAGATTTGTGAGTTTTTGGGAGCAGTATGTTAGGCATAGCAAAAGATAAGCATGTGTTATTGTGGTTCTAGATTCAGGTGTTAAGAATTTTTTATTTCTGTAGAGAAGTGCTAGTTTTCAATGGGTTTTCCTGATACAGTTATTTATATGGAGGTCGAATTTTAGTAGATCATCAATGGTTACACTAAGGAGTTTAATACTAGAGTCAGCAACTATGAGAGTGTGATTTAATGATTTTATTTGAAAAGTAGATCTGATATGAGTAAAAGTTTTGGGGAGAAAGAGTAAGAGTTTGTTTTTTTTGGGGGATTAAGGATGAGCTGATTATTGGTGAGCCAGGTTTCAACAGAGTTGAAAGAAGACTGGGTAGCTGTTAGAAGTTCAGAGTATGAGTTAGCAATGGTGATAACTGTGGAGTTGTCTGCATATTGGACTAATGAGGATTGTGGACAAGAGGAGTAGTGTGAGTTGGTGAAGATATTGAAAAGTAGTGGTCCAAGGATGGATCCTTGGGGAACACCCATTATCACTGGAAAGGGAGAAGTAGGGAAGTTGAGATCAGAGAGTTTATTCAGTAGCAGAGGATGTGAGACAGTGTCGAAGGCTTTTGAAAGGTCAGGGAATAAGCAAGGGATACGTTTATGATTATCTCTAGCTATAGAAATGGTGTTGAGAAAGGAAAGTAGAGCTGTAGTGGTACTATGTTTGGGTCGTAAACCGTGCTGAGTGGGAGTGAGGAGTGTGCCCTGATTCTTTCATGGTGGGATTCTGCTTGTTCCCTTCCCTTCCTTCCTCTGCATTTTGTGGTAGTACACTATCTGTTATTAGGATAGCTACACACTAGTATATTCCATGTACTTCTGTTACATCACACAAGTCTCTCAATTGTCCTATTTACTGTGTTCACCTGTTTTATCATTTTTCTAATTATATGGGTCTTATTCACTTTCTCTCAAAATCCTTTTATTAAATTTTAAAACAAAATACAAACAAGATATAACATTCAACAGGACATAACAATCAAAAAACTATTTACAAGGTGGATAAAAAATTTATATTAAAAGCTTTACTTTTCCATTAAACCTTTAAGCTTTTGCCATGCGCTCTTATTCACTTTCTGTATTACCTTTCTGTCATCTGTCCTTACATGTCTGCCCATTACTATTAAATCAAGCAAATCTTCCCTTGATCATTTTCTTTTTGTCTGGGAGTGTCCCCTTTTTTGTTTCTTGTGCTCTCTGCGCAATCCTAACTGGATTTTTTCAATGGAGTCTTCTGCAAAGCATTCCAGAATGTTTCTCTTTGGCATATAGTGTATACGAGAGTCCTGTTCTATCTGTTGTACTATTTCCTGGGGATTCGCTGACATCATGTTGTGGTAGTGCCTGTGTCAGAGTCTCTACATTAAACTCTTCACTTATCAGCAAGTCTGTCACTTCAGTTTCTTGTTCTTACTTTTCTGCCTCATTAAACATTCGGCATCTCAATACATTCCAGTTTTATTTTCTTATTCTTTCCTTTGTAAAATGTATTACTTCTGGATGTCTTCATTTTTATTTGTATATTCAAATATCTTTAAAGCTGCAGAAGTCATATTTGTTGGCACATATTTGTTTATTTATTTTGCATATATAATATAGGATATAAGATCTCTTTTTTTCTTTCCCATGTGCATGCTTTTTATGTATTTCAGTAGCCTTTGGTAGCCTCTAGTATTTTTTCCTTGTAGCTCTTCCTTAATCACATCTTTTTCCAGCTGGCCTAATGTTTTTTTATCTAAATATTGTTTTAGCCTGATTTATTCTTTTAAAGACCTACATTTTTCATCTCTAGTTTTTAGCAGTTTTTGTACGATTATTTTCTTCCTTCAACACAAAGATTAGAAATACATTCCAGTTATGTTTTGGCCTCTGGACACCCCTTCAAACACTTTCCTTTAGGAATCTGTAATTTATGGTAGCAGTATCCCTTTTGTATTCTGATTACAGCTAGCACAACCCTGGTTTTCCTTAGAGCACTCCATACCTGGTTATTTTGGGCATGCAGAAACAGTCTCCACCAGTATCATGAAATCATAGAAACCTAAGAGAAACAGTGTGCAGGTAATTATGGGGACCATAACCTGCTTAACCATGTAGCCCTTTAAGGGGACACACACACACAAAGTTTTTGCCACCATTTCTGAGAATTTAACAGTGTTCATTTCCAAATTCAAGCAGGGCCATATATGATTGCCCTGGTATAAATGTGTGTCTACCCATCCATGCCATAGTACTTTTTATTTGAGCTGTAATAGTATCATATTCTACCAGATGGGAATACACTGAGTTATATACTTATCCCTCCAATGAGGCCTGGGTACTTGGTGCTATAGATTTAGGTTCATAGTTCAGGTGTCAGTATAGCCACTGATTTTGTAAAGAAAATGGGGTAAGTCTTTCATGGCTCAAACAGTGATACATAGGTCACATCTGAATACCGATTAGGCTACTGACTATGAGGAGAGTCATGTTAATGTATTTATGTATTTACACAGTTTAATTTGTGGTCTTTAATTTTCTTGATCACAAATCCTTATGGCCTTTCCAGTTGGGCATAGCTGTGTACTTATCAAAGGGTGATGTGTAATTGGTGATGGGTCTGTAAAAGAAACACTGCAGCAGTAGGATGACATCTATAGATCTTGATTGCCTTAGAAGTTACCTGAGCCATACAGAACGGCTTCCTGACTGTGATGAAACATCATAGTTGAATGATAGATTTGTACATATAAGTACCTATGTCTTGTATGACCATGTCTGTTTGAAGAGGAGAGACAATTATAATATATAATGTAGGAACAGATTTTTTGATCACCGCTACTATGTTGTACTTTTTTTGTATTTATTTAGTTTGAGACTGTTTTCAGCACACACGCTATGTGCATATGCCACCCCTGTTGGAACTGTTTAACATCAGTGCATGACCAGATGAAATTGCCCAGCTTGCCATCTTCAGGAAACTTAGCTAACCACAATTTTTAATATTGGCTTGGATATCCACAAAATAATTGCCAAATAAAAAAGGACCCAGCACTGAGTTCTATGGTTCTTAAAATTTTATGTTCAGAGAGGATACCAGCAACTTTCACAACTTGAGATCAGTTAGCTACCTGATTTGTACTCCATCAGATAATGTAGTGGTTTACAATAAGTTTTTCTAATTTTTCAGTAATACCATAATAACACATAATGAAAAAGCCCTTTTGAGTTTAAAATGAGCATTGTATAATGACCAACTACTGGCTATAGCCTCTGTAACCTTTTCAAGAACCTCAGGAAACACAACTACACTTTCCCAAACTGCAATGATTGCGGGTTAGATCAATAAAATTGCCTGTGTCTACATACATGGGTTCTAATATAATATGTTCCATAGTTTTGCATATAATGCTGGTGAGGCCTATAATTACATAGACTTGTAGAGGAGACAACCTTGTATAGCATACTTACAGTGCATGATTGATAACCTTCGTGGATAGGCTAAGGATGATCCTTTTATGGAGAGGATCTACCAGTGCATACTTTGAACTCATGAGAGTAGAGCCTACTGTGTTTTTTTTTCAATAAACGTCTTTATTAAATTATCACATATGACATAGGCAATCTTACATTTATATACATTAAAAACAAACATTGATACCACTTTAATTGCAAACATTATACATCACAGACATCATTTAAACAACTGTAGTTGCAAACATTATACATCACTTATAATCTATCCAGTCATTGTCAGTTAAGCATTACATGGCTCATTCAAATCCTGCCTCTTAAACTTCTTTCCTTCTTTGACTATATTATTCCCACAATTCTCATTTTTTTTCTATGTGGTTTGTTCTGTCCCTTTTCTAAAGATTCCATTTTTAGTTGTTTTATCTCTGTTACTATATTCACTACATCTAGTAAAGCTGGTCTAGACTTTAATTTCCATTTTCTAGTAACTGCTTTTTTGGCAGCCACCACAATTAGACTCATCAAGGCTTTACTATGTCTAGGCAATTCCAATTCTGTATCGTAGCTCAAAAAAATCATCTGCCAAGTCAGTCCAGTCTGCTCATCCAGCATCTCCGACAGAGTGGTCCACAGGGAATCCCTAAAGTTGGTCAGCTCATTACACTCCCAAAAATATGTTCCCAGCCACATCTCTATTGCCTGTAACACCTCCAACATTTGCTATCCACCTGAGGAAAAATTCTTTGGAGTCTACCAGGGGTATAAAAATACCTATGTACACACTTCCAGGCAAATATCCTAAATCGTCTAGACTTTGTTGCATATTTGGATGATACATATATAGCCCCCCATTGTCTCTTTGTGAGTTGCTTATCCGATCTCTCTTCTGAATCCTTTCTAAGTTCCTCTGATTGATTCTTAAAAATATGCTCTTTATTCCTTTTCTTAACAGCAGTTCTTTTCTAGATTCTATTAAAAACTCCACCAGTGTTGGTCTTTCATATAGGACCATACCTCTCAACCTCTTAGCACAAGAAATCTGGACAAAGCCTGAAATAATGGGGGACAAAGGTCCACATTTAAGGACACAATTTAAATATTGATCTTACAAACTTAGAAAGTTGCTAGAATGACAGGATTTGTGTTAGCATGCATTTTCTGAAGAATATGAAATCTTAAACTCAAATGGAATTTATTATTTAGAGTATGTCATCCTTAGATCATCCCAGTGATTTGTCAAAAAAAAACCACAGTTTTTATGAGGGACAGACCAAAAATATGAGGCATAAAATCTGGCTATTATGTTACAATCTGTACAGTTGAGACGTATGTTTAGGACCCCCCCCCCATTTCTTTCTGTTTGCCTACACTCTGATATCAATCCTTGACAATGAAGGCAATCTCTAACTTGCAGTCCAAATAAATTCTTGACCGCTTCTCATTCTTTACCTTTCCCTTTCTAGTTATTTGCTCCCAATGTCTTGGTTCCTTTGACAGTTATCTACAATAAATGCCAGCCCCCTCTTGACTACTATCTGAATCCCTAACCACAATCATCCCTATAGGCAGTATCTCTTTTCTCCATTCTCATGCTGGTTTAGTTCTTAGAATACTCCCTGCTAGTTTATGACTATAATACACTGTATGATTTCTGTTGTTCTCCTTAAAAGTCTGCATCCAAAATCTCAATCTCTCCTTATTTCTTAAGCTTCCCCCAGTAGCATCATTATTCCTTTCTAATTTGAATTATAGTTTTCTGCTTGTACTGTGTATAAGAGCCTTAACTGTGTTGCTCTAAAATATGTTCTCAAATTAGGTAATCCTAGTCCGCCTTGTTCTTTTGGAAGAATCAGCTTGCCGCAGTTGACTCTTGCTGTCTCCTTTCCCAGATAAAATCCTGAAACTCTTTTTTAGTTGCTATCCACAGCTTCTCCTCTGGTTGGTAAAAATAAAGCTGACCTGTGTATAACACTAAAAGGACTAAAAACATTTTAATTTATTGTATCTTAGTATCCATATAACAAAGCTTCCAGTTTCTCAATTTTTGTGTAATCTTCTGTTTAGTCTTTTCCCACAATTCCTTAGCTGCCACAACAGAGTCATTTCTAATCCATACTCCTAAATACTTCATTTTAGCATGTCCCCATAAATATGGATATTGTTGGACCAATTCGTGTGTGGGTATATAATTTACTGCTATTGCCTTTGTTTTATCTTCATTAATTTTGTACCCCAAGAAGATGTGAAACTATCTGAAAATGTTCCACACCACTGGAATATCCCTTTCTGGTTTCGTCATGTATAAAATAATATCATCTGCAAATAGAGACAGTTTTTTCCGACTACCATGCCACTTAGATCATTGAATTTTTGAACCCCTTATTTTCTTTGCCAGTGGTTCTAAATATAATGCAAACAACAAATGGTAAAATGGATAACCCTGCCTGGTTTCTCTAATCAAGCAGAAGTTATCAGACAGGACCCCACCCACTTTAATTTTCACCTCTGATCCCTCATATATACTCCTTATCAATCTTATAATTGTATCAAGGAAAGCAAATGCTTCCATTGCCATGCTCATGTAGCCCCAATCCTCTGACAAATGCTTTCTCTGCATCAATACCCTCCAATAACAGTGGTATTTTCTTACATTCTTCTCCCCTCTGGATCATCAATGTTGTGTTAATATTGTCAAATGTTTGGTTCCCTCTACAAAACCACACTGATCCATATCTATCAATTTTGGTATCATGTTTGCCATTCGTTTAGCCATTATAGACATAAACAGTTTATAATCATTGTTTAGTATTGAAATGTGCCAGTATGAATCTGGATCAGATGGATCTTTACCCTCTTTAGGTATTACCATTACCACAGCCTTCTTCAAAGATGCTGCATCTTCTCCTCCTCTTAAAATTATTTTAAACAAAACCTTCCAGATCTTTATCATTGTTTTCCCTCCCAGCTTCCAAACTTCCACAGGAATACCATCTATTCCTGTGGACTTTCCTGTAGATTGGTTATACATAGACACTTGTATCTCATATCTCTCTAACCTAACTGTTAGTAATTGAGCCTCAACTACCTCTAACATTGCCACATTTAATTCTTCCATAAACATTTCCAGTTGTAGCTTTACTTGATTTCCATATTTCTCTGATTTATACAAACTTTCTTAAAATTTTTGAAATATATTTTCACAAGAAATTCTATCTACTCTAGTAGTTCCTGAATTAATTCCAAAACCCGTTCCTTAAATTCCTCTCTTTTCAACTGGTGGTTGGGAAAGTGCGTTTTTCTTTCAGTTATTATTGGTGCAAGAACTAAAATAGTTATTGGGTGCATTTCAAGACCTTCAATTAAATGCTTGTGTTCCTGTGAGATATACATTTTATCTAGCCTAGCCTAGTTTTTATATCTAGGAGAATAATATGAAAATTCACTCTGAATTCCTAGTACCGAATTCACATCTTCCATGCCAACCATTTTCATAAGATTCTCAAAAATCTACCCTCCTTTGTTATATTTTTCCTTCTAGGACCCCAGTATACATCTTCACTGTTGCAAACCAAATTCAAGTTTCCATCTGTAAGTAATATTCCTTGCTGAAAGCTGATTCTTTCTCCCAGAATTTTCTTAAGCTCCATTATTGCAGTTTTAGGTGGAATGTAAATGCATGCCAGTGTAATCCTCCTCCCTTGCCAGTAGCCCCTTAGTACTATATATCTTCCATTATTATCTTTTTTCCTCTTCTATCACTATAGGATCTCCTCTTGCAATTAATATAAGTACTCCTCTTTTCCTTTGCCCCAGATGTTCTGCCAAATAACCATCCTGAAAACCTTTCTTTATTAAATTCATATGTGCAGTTCTGTCCAAGTGTGTCTCCTGTAGCATAACTATTTGTACTGCACATTTTTAATATAGGTCAGTACTCTTTCTTTTTTTATATTTATCTGTAAGAACATTCAGATTGAAAGATATTACAGAAAGCAACATTTTCTTATATAGTTATTATTACCACCTTTTATGTATAACTTTTTTGTCTAATGCCTAGTTCCAACTTTTATGTTACAGGCATATACTGTTCAGTAGGTTGGTCTTTTATACAGTTGTTTCTTGTCATATCCATTTGAGCCTATGCCACATCTTGCATGACTTTTTGTTTTTTGAAATCAATCAGAGAGAACAAACAGCCCCCAAACCCACCAAAACCCTATTAACTTAATAATAACACACAAAACTATGTCCATCTTTAAATATTGAAGTTTTTCCTTCCTAATAAGGACAAATATTCTAAGAGTTCATAGCCACACAAACAGGACAGAGTTAACCAAAAAAGAGTTAGTCATGCTGAGAGGCATGGAGCAGCCTGTGCTATTAGTAAGTGCCATTTGATTTTGTCTATCTTTATAGCTCTTCCAGCTGAGAAAACAAGTGAATGTTTTCATTAAACACTTTCTCCAAGCCATTTCTTTTTCTCAAATTGTCTTTAGTAACATGCAAACCAGGTACAAAACTACTTTTGTCATACTCTCTTAAGCAGACCTTTCCTCTCTCTTCCACTTCTTCTGGCTCTCCCCTTTTTTTACATTGCAGTACCTACATTCCTTAAAATGGAATAAAGTAAAAGAGAGAGAAGGAAGAAAAAGAAAAGCAACTGTTTATATTAGTATCCCCACTGCATTTAAAAAAATGTATAAACTTTACCTGACGTCTAATTGGTTGTGTCTTATCTTTAAATCCCTCCCAGCTGGGAAAACCCCTGATTGCTTTCAGAGAATAGTGTGTTCTATCCAATTTATTTTCCTTTTTTACTTTTGTCTCAGCCATCCCCTTCCAACAGACTGTCTCCAGCTTCTCTTTATCAGGTTGTCTCCGTGGGAACCAAACAGTCATTTTCCCTTTATCAGATTATTTCCATGGAAATATGAAGACCAGCTACAGAATTGCTATTAAGTATACATGCATTTGCTAGAAAAAAACTTGTAATATTCAATATTTATTTTCATTTACTTGATGTCTCTTAAAACTAGTCAGTCTGAGGTCCTTAATACAATCATTTCCTCATGCAAGAATGAAACAAAGCCCATTAATTTTAACTTTGTCATGCCTTTTTAACCAGGCTTTTTTTTACACTGCATTACCTATATTTCTCAAAACTATATAAAAAAGAGAGAATGTGGAGAAAAAGAAAAACAAAAACATCTGATTACAATCCCCATTAAACTTAAAAAATGCATGCAAAGGAAATCATACACCACAAATACAGTACTATTAACAAAAATCTTTTCTTTACTTACAATTAGCTTTTCCCTCTCTTCCCCTCCCCAAAGCATTTTCTGAACATTAATGACCTTAAGTAGGATATATACTTTACAGTCCAGCACAAAGCCAAGAAATTTTGAAAAAGTCCAATATTTCCAGATTTGTTTTGTTCTGTCATATTTCACAAATATAATTATTGCATTGTAATCCCGCATTGAGTTACTGGTCTTATTACTGTTCTTCTCCATCACCCAAATCCTGTCTCTGCTTCATTTCCAATGTACTCTCAATTCTTCTAGTCAACTGTTGTGCTCCCTTACTTCTCTCCAACATTTTCCTTTGAAATACTGGAGAAAAGGCTACACAGGTACAGTCTCTCTGTGGTCTTTCTAACCAGTAAAACAAGAAGCAGAATTTCATTCTTTTTCACATTTCACTTTGTGTTGGACAAGCATTTGTATTTCCTCCTTAGCATGCACTTCATCAAAAAATGATTTTGTCCTCGAGGGAAGAATACTTTACAGAAAGCTGGATACAACAGTTTGAATCTCACATCCATGTCTTAACATTCACTGAATATTGGAATTAATGTATTCCTCTTCTGCCTGATGTACAATGAGTAATCATTCTCCACAAACACTCTGCTGTCTCCCACTTCTAGGATTTTTGTCCTTCTGCCACAGTTTTGTCTGAATCAACTCCTTCTGGGGGTAGGATTGCATCTTTACTATTAAAGGTCTAGGTTGCTTTCTTATGGCTAGGTTTGGAGCATACACACGGTGTGCCCTTTCAACTAACAACTCCTACTGTGGAATACCAGTCCAGTTGCTTATTTTTGATTTCATAAAATTAATGTAGTCTGTTCTTTCCAGCTTCTCTGGCAAAGCTGACAATCTCAAGTTTTCTCTACATTCTCTGTCCTCTAATTCTATTATTTTTTTTTTACATCTCTTCCTGAGCAGTCTCATATGCATCAAGCATTTTCTTCATTTTGATGTCTGATTTTTGCAGCTTTATTATCTCATCTGGATATCTGTTTAAAGCTTCTTCCATTTTTTCCACCCTTTTGTTTGTGTTGATAAACTCCATCAGTGTTTTGTTTAGTTTAACCAGCTGCAGAATTTTCCTGTCAGTGTTTCTTCCTCACTTTTTGTAGCTTATTTATTTTCCAGGTCTTTTGTATTTGTTTATTCCTAACATCCAGACAGTGCACTTACTTGCCAGTTAGAAATGTATCCATAAACACAATTTTACTAGCCTGTTCTGCTGAGTTTCTGTTGTCACACTGTTACTCAGTGTGCAGCTATCTTGGTTGTAAGTGACCAGCATAGCCTACTATGTTGTCTGGCCCATGAAAATATTTTGTTTAGACCACTTAAGAAATAGGCATGCATTACTTTTTTCATCTACATGCATTATATGTTATATATTATATAGTATATATTATATATTATATATTGTTTTCTTTCTTTCTAACAACTGTAATTCACTCCAGAATACTTAGATAATTGACCATATACCACTTGATCTTCTGCTAACAAATATTAAAAGCAAATGTTCATCTATAGACATCCTTGCGTCAGAATGATTTCAAGGGAAACCACATTTTCAGAAATGTTTGGAGGAACAGTGTAAATGAATGAATGGCGTAACGTTAGAACTAAACTTGTCTGCCAATCTATTAGCTATCCCTGGGATCAGCATGTGTGATATCTTTTTGTATTAGCTCAGTGCATTGTTGGATTTCTTAATTTCCTGAGATAACTAACAATTTGTAATTTATTTTGAAATCTTTAGCAATCTTAAGCTCATATCCTGCTTTACATTTTTAATAGTGGTTCTAAATTCATTGCTGACATGTATCAGTGTAGTTTTGAAGTCCAGGAATGGGACTTATTACAACTTTGCATTATTTCCTTCTTTTGTTATGCAATTAACTCATGTGAGAGTTTCAACAGAGAGGATTATTCCTGAAGTTGCCTTTGTATTTTAGGTGGATGGCTACTGACATTTTGATGCATTTGTTTAGGTGCTGTTAAAATTCAGAGGTGAATCTGGTAGTCCACTCACTTGGGTCTGTTGTGAGGGATTTGTAGGAATTTGCTTAGGTCTTTAACAACCTGAAATGCATTTACTCTGGTGAAGTGTCTAAAGAAAGTGTCTTATGTCTGTGGAGTGGTACCTCTAGGCCTGAGAGAACATAGGATATACAACTAAACTGTGGTCCAGTTACAAGCAATAATAACCTTTTTTCCTCAAACAACTTGCAAGCTACCACTAAAAATAGCTTACCATAATATTTGCAGTATCAATAACTACTGGACTGTGATTGTGGCATGGTTCTACACCAAAGCCCCTCATATTATTGCCTTTTCCAGAACCTTGTGCTAAGGGTGACTTCTACTCCTCAAGATTTATTAGGAAAAATTCTACTATACTCAAAAATGACAGACCAGGCATTAGATGTGGAGGTGGCACCATGCTTCTAGTCACACAAAGCAGTTCCTTCAAAAGTTTACAACAAAAATCAATTATTTCACAAGATGACAACAGTCCAAACTGGACACTCTGTATATATACTGCCCCCTTCTTTGTTAAACTTAATGCAACAGACCACACATACTTTAAGTCTGGAACAACGAACCACAAAGCCTACTAGGCCAAATATGTAATCAGGAAACCATACAGCACTTCAAAGTCCAAATTCAAAGTAAACTTTATTGTCATTTAAGACCACACGTGTATCTTAAATGAAATTTCATGCATCAGCTCCTTCTTGAAACTACAAACAGAAAGTAAGCAAAACATACAAGTAAAAGAATGAACACAACTAACCTATATAATCCTTCTCCCAGTACCATGCAAAAGAGCAGAAACATTTCCAACACTTGAATACAGAATAAGTATAGCCTCCCCTAAGTTATAATAACTACCCCACTTAAATAAAAGACATATTATAGACTGCAGTTGCCTAAGTTGTCGGTGTAATATTGCACATGATAGGGATAATATAAATAAATATTGCACTTCCTTAGAATTTGTATGGTATATATTATACAACAGAATATATATATATATATATACATGAAAAAATGAACTGATTTAGTTAATCTCCAGTTCTCTGGGACTTATGCCAGAGTTCAGAAGTCTGAACAATGTTGGGTAGAAATGGTCATTGAATCTGGTAGTCTTGCAGTGGATGCTGAGGTATCTTCTACCTGCTGCCAGGTGCTTAAACAGTCAATGCGCTGGATGCTTGGTGTCTTGTATTAATTTGGTGGGCCTTCTGATACTTCCTGCAGAGTGAAGTTGTCATATCGAAGGAAGCTTGGTACCCATTACGTTCTCTGTGACCCTCACCACTTCTTTCTGTAGCTCTACAACTTCCAAACCACACTGTGAAGTTGCAGGTGAGGATACTCTCAATAGCACATTCATAGAAGGTGGAGAGGATATGAGGTGGGAGCTTAGCTTTCTTCAGCTTTCTCACAAAATGGAGGCATTGGTGCACTTTCTTGAAAACCTGGCTGGTGTTTCTCAACCATGAGAGATCCTCTGATATGTGTATATACAATCTGGTATTTTAGGCAGGAGGTTGGCATAATGGTTAAGGTGTTTACATTATAGACACATGGTGCAGGATTTGATTCTCACATGGGGTAATTGGCTAGGCTTAAAATAGCCCACAAGGACAGTTAACCTATTACTAATCTATGAACCTATGTATGCCTAGGAATTTCATACACTTAACTCTCTCTACACTCTCACCATTGATCATAAGCACTGGATGGTTGGTTTTCTTTTTCGTGAAGTCAATGATAATCTCTTTGGTCTTGTTTACATTCAGGTTGAGGTTCTTCTCCTCACACCAACTGATCAGAGATGCCACCTCCTCTTTGTATGCTCTTTAATCCTCCTTTGTTATGAACCCCCTGACTGTGGTATCATCAGCAAACTTGATGATATGGTTAGACTTGTACTTTGCATTAGCAGTCATAGGTCAGGATGGTGAATAGCAATGCAATAAGAACACATCCCTGTGGAACCCCAGTATTAATCTTGGTACACTTTGATGTGTTCTTACCTGAACTCACTCTCTGTGGCCTCTCAATCAGGAAGCTCAGGATCCAGTTACAGAGTTGTTTACTGACTCCTGTATATGTCAGCTGCATTGCTACTACCATTTTAAATGCTGAGCTGAAATTTATGAACAGCATCCTCACATAGTTGCCATTGCCCTCTAGATGTTCAAGAGAGCTGTGTAGCACAAATGATATGGCATCAGCTTTGTCGGCATACTGCAGAGGATCAAAAACTGGGAGGTAGGCCTGATGATAGATACTTTTTGTTCAGCCGCTCAAAGCATTTCATAACAGTGGATGTCAGAACAACGGGTCTGTAGTCATTAAGGCTGGAAGGAGAGGTTTTCTTAGGCAGTGAAATGATATTTGTTTCTTTGTAGCATGAGGGTACTTTTGTCATGGCACTAGAGGTGTTAAATATCTCCATGAGTACTGTGAACAGTTGATCACCACAGCCTTTTAACACCTTGCCCAGTATGTTGTTTGGTCAACATAGCATAAGAACATATGATCTTATGCTAACAAATATTAAACACAAATTCATAAACACAGACATCCACCCAAACTAAATGAATGAACACTGCCTTTTCATTTCCATATAGACATGCAAAACACAGAAAACCCCCAGCTGTCTTTCTCTCATTATAAACAACAGCTTCTAGATCTATAGCTAAACTATAAAGGCTAGACACACACTCTCAACAAAATCCTACTTCCAGTCTATCTTAGTTCATTACTATCTTATCTAATATACAAAAGACTCTTTTTCCCATAACAAGTAACTGGCTTAGAGGACAGAATTGTCCCTGGCTTACAGGTGACATTAAAACAAACCAAGAATAGAAATAAAACAAGGAATGCCCTGAAATGAGATGCTCACAGTCAAAACTTCCATCAGATTACCTTACTTTAAGAATAGCAAATAGAATTGACACTAATAGTGCCAAAACCTTATACCATAGACAAAAGCAGAACATTCTCATATTAAAACTAGTAATTCTGGAAAGAAACCAAACAGCTATTGAGTAACTTTATGTATTCTAGTAGACATATAAATAATCAAAATCCAAATACCTTTGCAAATGATTAAAACAACTACTGAAAAGACTACCATCATATTTTCCCTTCTATTTCTACAAAATAATAATGCATCTCTATATCTCTATCTATTATGTGACTACTTCAACATTTCTCACTTTACTGCTACAGATGAAAAGCAAACTAAATCTACATTTTCTAAACTATACATAAAAGGATCTACATTCAGCAAACTACATCCTAGGTTCCTAATATAAGCAGAACCTAGATTTGTTAAAGCCTTTACATATATCCTTAATTATTAACTATAGGTACGGTTTCTCCACCATTTAAGCATGCAGTCATCATTGATTTACCCACTGTCTACTCACTCATTAAAGATTACAGATTATTACAGATGCATCTCAAATCTTATCTCCATTATGAAGATCTTAGAAAACTAATATGCCAGCAGTTATTTAAACACATAAGCAGTCATGGTCTTGTTTCTGATCAGCGATGTGATTTTAGAAATTATCTTAGTTTTGTAACTAAACTACATTCAGCCATAAATAGCATGTATAGTAACATCAGTGAAGGTCACATTTACTGCTAGAATGTTTGTTGATATGGGTCTAACCTTCAAGACAGTGAATCATAGATAATTCTGAATAAACTGCTAAAACATTATTTTGATGAGAACACCATGAGTCAGTTCAAAAGCTACCCTACAGAAAAGAACCTTGCAAGTATTCAATAATAATATGCTAAATGGAAAGAGGAACAGCTAATCCTGGAGTACTTCAGGTCTCACTCTTAAATCCTCACCTTTTATCTTTGTTTCTTAATATTATTCTAGACCCACCAAACAGCAATGTAGTTATGTATGCAGGTGACATTCAACTCCTAGCCATCAAAACCCCTTAATTCCCTGCAGCACAAGCACAGACACAATTTTCAGACCTATGCAACTTGCCCCATAAAAATAAACTCTATATTAACAGTCTGAAAACAAATGTCATACTGTTCTCTTACATCAGGAAACTAGCATCTGTAACTGCAATGCATACACAATACTTAAAAGGTCACATTATCCCCAATGTCACACAAAAGAAATACTTTGGTGTAACATTGGACCCCTCACTAAACTTGAATAATCACACAGACATTTTTACCACAAAGTACTGTCACAACTAAAATTGTGTTATAGTCTTTCAGATCTTTTGTCCCTAGTAGTAAAAGTGGCCTTAGCCAGAACTATACTAATACCCAAGACTATCTCCTATCCCAATAGCTATTCACTCTACATACAACACCCAAAAAAATTCACATAGCTGAAAACAAAATATTTTAATTTGCCGTATTTGCAGATAGGAAAGGCCAGTATTGCACCCTATATGGCAAACACTGAGTACCCATCACTAGTAGTCACAGACTGCTTTGTACTCTTTTTTAATTCAAACACTTTGATATTTACCCCCTCCCCTCCCCATGACTAATACTAATAAGAGAGCAAAGATGCCTACCTAGAAGCAGCCATGAAAGCTCACTCTCACTAGTCAACTTAAAATCAGACCTGCTATTAGAAAAAAGCCTTCTCTAGAGTAGGACCAGTCATACAGAACAAATTAACTGCTCTGGAAAAGGCTGTGAAACTCTGTTATCATTCGAAAAATCTGTTCGGTAACATTTGTGAAAATGAATCTAAGTACACCTGTTTTCAAGACACTGGGTAAATGTGTGCATTTATTAATGCATGTAATCTGGAATATATTAATCCTAACTGTACATGTTTGAAATAAATAGATTATGACACATTGTAAATACCCTGTTATAACACACTGATGTGAAAAGTATTAATTGATACCCTTGTGCTTTGATATATAATCACTGCAATTCCTCTTTACATCCTTATTTGTGTGTATTTTGGGATATTGTTTGATTAAATTCAAACCTATGCTTGAATACGTATTGCTAGTGTGCACATTTTATTATATACTTGTATATGGTGATGACTGGAAAAGGTCAGTCATCCAAGGGGTTAGCAAAATGAAAAAAAAAAACTATAAAATAAATACAGTAAATAAATAAATAAATAAATAAATAAATAAATAAATAAAAATAACTGATGGTGGTCATATTTAACCAAAGAAGTGGAAATCTGGTATAGGGTATAGGTAGGACATAAGTTGGTAAGGGCAAAGCAACAGTATTAGAGCATTTGTTGGAAAGTTTAGAATTTACTCCAGTGCTGCATTAATATTAATAAAGTCAAGGAAATCCTTATCCATTTTCACTTTTATACCACAATGCCCTGTGAAACAACCATCATTTCAAGCCCCATGGATGGATGTATGGCCAAGAAAGCCCACCTATATTAAAGTGGCACTTGGTCAAATGATGGCCAATCATGCATTTGAATGTGTAGAGGTTAATGCCCTATGAGAAGGTTTAGAATTGCCATCATTCAGCCTATATTGCCACGGGAAAGATTTATAGTCTGTGATGAGCATAAAGTCTGCCATTGAAAGGTAATATATTATGATATCTTGATATGTTTAATGGACCATTTAATTGCTAGTCATTTCCTTTCAATCACCATGTAGCAGCAGTCAGTATTAATGAGTATGTGGCAAATGAAGCAAAATAACTTCTCATCCTCTACCACTTTTTGTGACAGAACTACAAAAATCCATGCATCAAATGCATTGGCATTACCATGCAATCCCTACATCAGATGCATAAGTAAAGTCACACAATCGCTACATCAGATGCCTCAGTAAACGCACGGAATCTCTATATCAGGTGCATCAGCAAAGCGATATGATCCATACATCAGATGCATTAGTGAAGGCATGCAGCCCTACATCAGATTCATTAGTAAAGTCACACAATCCCTACATCAGATGCAACAGTAAAGTAATGCAATCCCTACATCAGATGCATCAGTAAACCAACATGATCCCTGCATAAGATGCATCAAAAAAGTCATGCAATCCCTACATCAGATGCAACAGTAAAGTAACACAATCTCTACATCCGATGCATCAGTAAAGAGACATTATCTCTGCATGAAATGCATAAAAAAGTCATGCAATCCCTACATCAGATGCAACAGTAAAGTAACACAATCTCTACATCAGATGCATCAGTAAAGCGACATGATCCCTGCATAAGATGCATCAAATAAGTCATGCAATCCCTACATCAGATGCAACAGTAAAGTAACGCAATCGCTACATCAGATGCATCAGTAAAGCAACATGATCTTTGCATAAGATGAATCAAAAAAGTCATGCAATTCCTGCATCAGATGCAACAGTAAAGTAACACAATCCCTACATCAGATGCATCAGAAAAGCGACATGATCCCTGCATAAGATGCATCAAAAAAGTCATGCAATCCCTACATCAGATACAACAGTAAAGTAATGCAATCTCCACATCAGATGCATCAGTAAAGCGACATGATCCCTGCATAAGATGCATCAAAAAAGTCATGCAATCCCTACATCAGATGCATCAGTAAAATGACATGAACCCTGCATAAGATGCATCAAAAAAGTCATGCAATCCCTACATCAGATGCAACAGTAATGTAACGCAATCTCTACATCAGATGCATCAGTAAAGCTACATGATCTCTGCATAAGATGCATAAAAAAGTCATGCAATCCCTACATCAGATGCAACAGCAAACACAATATCTACATCAGATGCATCAGTAAAGCGACATGATCTCTGCATAAGATGCATCAAAAAAGTCATGCAATCCCTACATCAGATGCAACAGTAAAGTAATGCAATCTCTACATTAGATGCATCAGTTAAGCAACATGATCTCTGCATAAGATGAATCCAAAAAGTCATGTAATCCCTACATCAGATGCAGCAGTAAAGTAATGCAATCTCTACATCAGATGCATCAGTAAAGCAACATGATCCCTGCATAAGATGCATTAAAAAAGTCATGCAATCCCTACATCAGATGCAACAGTAAAGTAACGCAATGTCTACATCAGATGCATCAGTAAAGCGACATGATCCCTGCATAAGATGCATCAAAAAAGTCATGCAATCCCTACATCAGATGCAACAGTAAAGTAATACAATCTCTACATCAGATGCATCAGTAAATCAACATGATCCCTGCATAAGACGAATCAAAAAAGTCATGCAATCCCAACATCAGATGCAACAGTAAAGTAACGCAATCTCTACATCAGATGCATCAGTAAAGCGACATGATCCCTGCATAAGATGCATCAAAAAAGTCATGCAATCCCTACATCAGATGCAACAGTAAATGCCAATCTCTACATCAGATGCATCAGTAAAGCAACATGATCTCTGCATAGGATGAATCAAAAAAGTCATGCAATCCCTACATCAGATGCAACAGTAAAGTAACACAATCTTTACATCAGATGCATCAGTAAAGCAACATGATCCTTGCATAGGATGCATCAAAAAAGTCATGCAATCCCTACATAAGATGCAACACTAAAGTAACGCAATCTCTACATCAGATGCATCAGTAAAGCGACATGATCCCTGCATAAGATGCATCAAAAAAGTCATGCAATTCCTACATCAGATGCATCAGTAAAACGACATGATCCCTGCATTAGATGCATCAAAAAAGTCATGCAGTCCCTACATCAGATGCAACAGTAAAGTAACGCAATCTGTACATCAGATGCATCAGTAAAGCGACATGATCTCTGCATAAGATGCATAAAAAAAGTCATGCAATCCCTACATCAGATGCAACAGTAAAGTAAAACAATCTCTACATCAGATACATCAGTAAAGCGACATGATCTCTGCATAAGATGCATCAAAAAAGTCATGCAATTCCTACATCAGATGCAACAGTAAAGTAATGCAATCTCTACATCAGATGCATCAGTTAAGCAACATGATCTCTGCATAAGATGAATCCAAAAAGTCATGCAATCCCTACATCAGATGCAACAGTAAAGTAATGCAATCTCTACATCAGATGCATCAGTAAAGCGACATGATCCCTGCATAAGATGCATTAAAAAAGTCATGCAATCCCTACATCAGATGCAACAGTAAAGTAACGCAATCTCTACATCAGATGCATCAGTAAAGCAACATGATCCCTGCATAAGATGCATCAAAAAAGTCATGCAATCCCTACATCAGATGCAACAGTAAAGTAATGCAATCTCTACATCAGATGCATCAGTAAAGCAACTTGATTTCTGCATAAAATGAATCAAAAAAGTCATGCAATCCCTACATCAGATGCAACAGTAAAGTTTTATTTATTTTATTTTTATTTTACATTTGTTGACTGGGCTAGTCTAGCTGGATATATGTCCATTTTCAGTAGTGGCCCGGAGAGAAAAGCTCCAGTATTTATTACAGGTTTATATAATTGTTAAACAATGATTATAGTAGCATGAAACAGGTAAAACCATACATAGTAACGTCATGCATAGTAATTACAATAAATATAACATAACGTTTGCTAAAAATGCTTTAAGGTGAGTAGGGAAAGGTATTAGTGTTATAGGGAGAGTAGAAATGAAAAGAGAAGAGAAAGGGAAAGAGAAAAGAAAGAGGAGACAGGGTTAGTACAAGAGCATAGCCAGTGATTATTGAAATACAGTTTTAGATTATTTTTAAACAGTGGGAGAGACGTGAGAGATGTGATCTCTGTGAGTAGTTTATTCCATATTTTTCCAACAGTATTGGAGAACAGTGAATCACCTGCTACATTGTTAGTTTTAGTAGTATTGATCAAAAGTTTGTTTGAAGAGCGTAGGTGTCTCAGGTTATTGTATGGTATAATGAGACTGGTAAGTATTGGGGTTTTGTTAGGTTGGTAAAGGGTCTTGTGCACTATAGTAAGCTGTTGGAGTTTGAGGTGGTTAGGGAGTTCGAGCCATCCCAGTTGTTTTAGGTTCAGGCAGTGATGGATTCTGAAGGGGGATCCTGTAGCAAATCTTGCAATATTATTATAGGATGTTGTTAGTTTATTGAGGTTATTTTTAGAGAGATTGGTAAATATAGGTGAGGCATAGAGTAGAGTAGAGATTAGGTGCGTTCTAGCTATTGTGATCCTAGCTAGTGGAGTGAGGAAGGGTTTGATTCTATATAGCGAACCTATTTTTTTGTTAACTAATTTTATTGTATTGTTGATGTGAGAATCAAAGTTGAGATTGTTGTCAATAGTTATTCCTAATAGCTTAGTGGTTAGATCCGGAGAGATAAGAGTACCGTTGTTGGAAGTGAGAGTGAAATGAATAGGGGTAGACTTTCGGCTTGGTGAGAAGAGTAGCAGTTTAGTTTTCTTAGGGTAAAGGAGCAGGCAGCATTGAGAGAACCATTGTTCAATGGTGTTAAAAGCTTTTTGGGTGATAGACTGGAGTTCAGTTTGAGAGGTGGCTGTACAGATTATTGTAGAGTCGTCAGCATATTGAATACAGGTAGTGTTTGGGATAGCTGTTTGACGGTCATTAATAAAAATGGAAAATAGTAGGGGGCCTAGGATAGAGCCTTGAGGAACCCCTACAGAGATAGGAAGGTGATCAGATAGACAGTTTTTCCAGAGAACTGCTTGTTGTCGGTTATCTAAGTAAGATGTGAACCAGGTTATGAAAGGAGGATAGAGTGAGAGAGAAGTAAGAATGTGCAGAAGAAGTTGGTGATTGACCATATCGAAAGCTTTAGATAAGTCAATGAAGAGTGCAGATGATAGTCTATTGTTATTGCGGTTATAGTTAATGGAGTTAGTGAAGGAGAGCAATGCAGTGGTGGTGCTGTGGGAAGGTCTGAATCCATGCTGACAGGAGGCAAGTAGGTTGTTTTGGAGAAGGTGGTTTAGTAGTTGTTTATGTATGCATTTTTCCAATATTTTTGCGAGAGGGGATAGGAGTGCTATCGGACGGTAGTTAGAGAAGTCATTGGAGTTCCCACCTTTGTGGAGTGGAATAATATGAGATATTTTCCAGAAAGAAGGAACAGTTCCTTCAATTATAGATCTATTTAAAAGTATAGAGCTAGGATAGGCGATAGCTTTGGCACCTATTTGAAGGAACTCAGCAGGGAGTCTGTCAGCCGAAGGGGTGGTAGGTTTTAGTTCATGAAGAAGTGAGAAGATGAAGGAGGTAGGAATTGGTTCAAAATGAAAAGAAGGAGGTGGAGTAGTAGAAGATGTAAGCAGGTTAGAAGTGTTGGGGGATAGGTGACTAGCTAGAGTTTGGATAGCACTTGTAAAGAATGAGTTAAAGGTATTAGCTGTTTGTGAGGGATGTTCAGGATTGGAGCCTAGTGGGTTGGGGGTAATAGATTGGCCTGGGGAAAGAAGATTGTTAATACTAGTCCAGAATTGTTTAGGTTGCTTATTTGAGGTTTTCTGAAATAGAAGAAAATAGTTCTTTTTGTCTGTCACAATGGCCTTTTTTGTACTGTTTCTAAGTTCTCTGAAGGTTTGGCGGTCAGTCAGATTCCTAGTAGCATGCCATTTTGCCCAGGATTTATTTCTAAGAATAATTTTTTGCCTAGTGTCATTGGTGAGTCAGGGGGCTGGTTTAGCTTTGGTTCTAATAGTACGTAGAGGTGCATGATGGTCTAGGATGGATAGGAATGTGGAATTGAAGAATTCTACGGCTTCATTAAGGGGAAGAAGTTTTAGTGGAGACCAATTACATTGTTTTAGTTCAGCTAGAAAGAGTTCTGTGTTAAATTGCTTTTTTGAACGTAATGTTAGGAAAGTATTAGGAAGATTTAGGTTTGTTCTATGTCTAATTACGTAAGTTAGTGAATGGTCACTTAGATCATCTGGAAGGGTACCAGATTTATAGGTATGTTGTGGGCTATTAGTAAGTATCCATTCTAAGGTAGTTTCGTGATTATTGATTTTATTAGTTCTGGTAGGGCTGTTAATGAGTTGTGAGAAGCCATATAGGTTTATATGGGAGGTGGGGTTTGTGCTTTTACAGGTATTCCAATCAATATTTACATCACCTCAGATAATTGTCTCTTGTGGGAGGTTAGAGGAGAGCCAGTTAAGGGTATTTTCTAGAATGTTAATGTTATTTCCTGGGGGGAGATATGTACAAATAATATTTATGGCTTTGCTTTGGTTGAGTAGGAGCTTTAAGCTAATAATTTAAGAACTGATGTCTGGGGGTAGGTTGAGATTTATCTTACTGATTTGAAGGTTAGCTTTATATAGGATAGCCACTCCTCCTCCCTTTTTGGCTAGGCGGTCATGTCTTGTAATATTGTACCCAGGTGGGGTAATTTCATTGTCTTTAATGTTAGGTTTAAGCCATGTTTCAGATAGGCAAAGTAAGTCAAATTGGTGGATATCTAAGAGGGCGTGGATTTGATGAATTTTGTTGCAAATACTATGTATTTTGACATGAGCTACAGTGAGTGAGTTGCCTGGTTTGGTAGGTAAGAGGGTACTAGTTATGGACTGATTAGTGTATCCTAGAGAATAGGTATGTTGAGGGCCGGGGTTGGGATGAATGTCTCCATCCAATAGGGCATGGATAAGTATAACGTGTTTGGGCTGGAGAGGCTTCCAGAAGCAAACTAGTGATTTTTTGGTTTTGAGGTTGTTAAACTTGATATGTACAAGTCTGTGGTATTTGGCTAGTTGGTAGCTGGCTTTATAAGTTAGGTTTATGGAGGTTGAGTATAAAGGGATTATAGGTGTAGAGGTGTGTAAGGAGGGAAAGGTCAGGGAGTAGTGGATTGGATGTTCATATGAAGTTAGGAGATAGGTTGTAGCTAGAGGAGGTATGAGAGAGATCCAGATCAGTAATTGGAGTTGTGGAGGAATTAGTAATGTGTACATTTTTAAGGTATGGGTGATGAAAGAGGTAATAAGGTTTAAATTATTGACACAAATGAGAAGAAGAAGAATGACTGTCAGAGATAGAGGAGAAGTAAAGTTAGGTAATGAGTGGGTGTGAAGTGATAACAAAGGGGTTGAGGGTGTTAATGATGAGGTGTGTTTGATTGGAGTCTGTGAAGTGGGGGTGGGTCTAGTAGAGGGATAAATGTAGGAGTAGTGGGGGCGGGTGGAAATTGGGGGCAGGGTAGGGGAGCGGAGTGAGCCCGGAGGGCAAACGGAGCGGGAAGAGCCAAGAGAGCAGAAGTGTTGTGGAAAACAATCAGTGAAGAGAGAAAGATCCAGAGGTAAGTCTGAACATGGAGGACTGTAGAAGCAAGCTCACAGTCTAGTGGGAAGGAAGGCAGGATGATTAGAGGAGAAGAAATGAGCAAGGGTACTATATGACTAAGGAGAGTTGATAGGTGAGTGAGTCCAAGAAGAACTGAGAGCTAGTGAAGAGGAAAGGATACAGAAATGCGGTAGGCAAAGCAATACAGTAAGCTATGCTAGAGACACTATTTAGTGGGCTGTCGGGTAATAGCAAAGAGAGGTTCCTTCCTAGTTTAGTCACGTTATGGGGTCGTGAGGAAGAACAGGAGTATATAGGAAGAAGGATAAGGAGAGGTAAGAATTATATAAAAGAACAGAAGTATATGGCTGAGGGGAGGGGGGGGGTTGGCTGCTGGCTGTCCTGCCTGTGAGGCTTGACTAGGTTAGGAGAGTCTAAACAACCAAATGGATGGAATTTATATCTGTCTGAATCAATACATACTTTCACTTTTACAAAGGAAAAAAGTCACTCAGGGAGCTGTTAGTTATTCCCTTAGTTAGCACAGGTGTTCAGAGGCATCCAACCGGGAAGGTACAGGTGTTTGGCGCAGGGATAGACTGGAACACAGAGCTGGTAATATATATAAAGAGAGAAAAGGTGGTAAGGCAGACAGTACAAAATTAAAGAGCAGATAAAAATGTAGCACAAACACAGATACAAATGTAACCACAGTTATTACAACACATTGTAACTTCATCACACTTCCATAACTGCAAATAGAGCTAGTTATAACCATAAATTCAGGTCAATGCTAGGCATAAGCAGTAAACCCAGTTAGGCATGGAGCTGTAATAACATTGGGAGGAGATAATCCCTTTGTGAACCAGCAAAAATACTTAACAATATCAGCAAATATGATTAGTTCCAAATCCTTCTTGAATACACAGTTAGACATGAGTAGTTCACAGTAACATCACTTACTAAGTATTCTTATAATACTAAAAAGAAAATTAGTAGTTAATTTTAGAGGCACTTTGCAATACGTAATGTGAAGGGGTTAAGTAGAGGGGATGAAAGTCAGTTGATAGAGGTCTACTGTAAGAGAGTCGCTAGATGCAGGCTACTATACGTGACAGTTATATGGTGCAATTGCATATTTCAATGCCAATGTTGATGCGGCTGGGAGAGTAGAAGGGGGAATGCTGAGGGTGTTAGAACTAAACTATGTAATGAGGATCCTATACTAAATAATTTACTATATTCAGGAAAGAGGCTATATCCTACTGGACAATGCCTGTAAAGTTCGTTGTATCAGCTAAATTTTATTATAATAAATTGCTAGGCAGTTGAATGTAGTGGCTCTGCGAGTGACAACAGAGCATTACACCCCTAGATATAGGGGCCGATTAAAGTGGCTAGGCATCCACCACGTATCAATCGCTCACAGGAAGAGGCATTGTACTACTGGACAAAGTTAAGTAAAGTAAGGAGGTGTGTTGAAATTCAGCTTGGGATGGCCGTAACTGCTTAAAAGAAGGTAAAAAATTATGACGGCTCCGTTAGAAAAGTGGAGCGTTACACAACCCAGTTTCAGGGACTGTTTGTGGCAGCTAGGCAAGCTCTAGAAAGCTATAAAATGCTTACACATAGGGACTCAGTGGTGTATGATGTAGAAAGTAGCACTCTTACACAGAATACGCTACAAGTATAAGACCCGTTTGAGTGAAAACACCTATGCGAGCACAATATGCCAGTAAACAATTAGATGTAGGGGCTCAATGTCATACTAATAAGGATAGTTGCACCCTATCTCGGGTAAATACGGTGGGAGTGTAAGATCCAAGATATAGGTTATTTTGACGATTAAGCCGTGATTCCCGCTCTGCATAGGTTGAGGGTGCAAATATAGTCTAAGCGACTATATGCAGGATATAATAAAGTATATTATCAGGGAATGTTGAGCATTGCATCAATAATTCATTAGTACGAGTAAACAAAACTAGGATATTTTGTCTTCACAGGCTCAATGCCCAAAAAGTAACAGTGTTTGCCGCTTCAGCAGTTGCCACGAGGTTGTGTGAGGCAGCAATGAAAAAATAAAAAAGTTTGAAAACAAGCGTTTGTACCAAAAATATGCTTAACAATTAGCAAGTACTACGCCCTGATAATACCAACGTCTACAGAAAACAACTATAGTAATAGCTGCCTGTCGGGTGCTAGAATCCGCCACATAACGCATGCACTCAGGTCTCTCAACAGCAGGTACAAGTACGACTCAATCATTGTCCACGCTGGTGTTAACGACCTGAGACGTACCTCCTTGGACTACATGAAAAGAGACATAGAGGAGCTCTCTGATTATGTAGCCCAAGCAGGTATGACCCTGACCTTGAGCAGTATCCTACCTTCACCAAGAATGATGCCACAATACAGAGATAAGATGATCAGCTTTAACAATTGGCTTAAACTCTGGTGTCATTCAAAGGGGATCCAATGTCTGTCTGCCTGGGATGACATGCTGGACAAGCCACGCTGCTTGAGGGGCGGCTTGCACTTGTCACCCTGGGATTCGGATTTTGGCAAAGGCTCTTGCCACCCCTATAGTGCCTTTTTAGGCAAGGCTCAAATTCTAAACCTACCACCCTAGAACAAAACAAAGAAAAAACTAAGGGTAATGCTGCTCAATGCCAGAAGTCTCAACCTCAAGATGCACGCACTCGAGGCCCTTCTCAGTATGGAGAACATCGATGTCTGTGCTGTAACAGAAACCTGGTTCAAGGCTCCTGAGAGCACCCCAGCACTATCAGGTCTTACCTCATATCATGCGTTCGGCCCCAAAACCGGACAATACCAAGAAAGGAGGAGGGTATCCATATTCATCAAGGACACCCACACCTCAAGATTGGTGGCATCGACGATGCATCGGAAACCATCCAGGTGCAATTAACCATAGGCAAGATTGCTCTGCAATTTGTAGCATGTTACAGGCCACCCTCGCAAACTCAGGAACCTCATATGGCCTTCCTGAAAACACTGGAGGGGATAAATGTATCTCGAACACCATCATACTAGGTGACTTCAACTACCCTAATATAGACTGGGAACACTACTCAAGCCCAAACACTCTAGCCCAAAAGTTCCTGGAATTCATAAACTCAAATGCCATGGAACAACTAGTCACCATCCCACAAGAGGAGAAAACATACTTGATCTCATCATCACGAACATGGGAGCACAATGTTCAACGCCGGAAGTATACCCCTCACTGGTGAGATCTGATCACAAACTAATCTCGCTGGAGGTCCTCATCCGCCCCACCGAAATGAAAAGACCACAGTAAAGAACTTCTCGAAGCCGACTTCACACTTCTAAAGACTAGTGTGGTCTCCTTTAAGGCCCCTGAGCCGGCGGTTAACATTACTCAAACCGCTGAATCACTTACAAATGCCTTCTACCAGCACCTGCAGGGCTGCATGGATCAGGCAATCCCAAGCAAAACAAAGACTCTTTGTACCAAAGGCAAGCATCCAGTCTGGTGGACCCCAGCCATAAACAAACTCTACAACAAAAGGAGAAAGCTACTACAAGATAGAGCAAAATCCTTAAAAGGTAAGACACCGCTGATCACTATAAGTAAAAAGCTAAGAGCTCTCATAAAATCATCCAAAGCTAGTTTTGAGAAAAAAATAGCTAAGGACTCTAAAGACAACCATAAGGCATTCTTTAGCTATGTCAGAAACCTAGGAGGAAACTCCCAGATATGCTCAGAATTAGTTCAAAATGATGTGAAGATTACTGATCCTACAGACATTGCCAACATACTGGCTGACAGGTTCAGTGCAAACTTCTCCCCCCCTATACCAAATGATTGTAGCCCCCAAACATCTCTAATGCCCAGGTGAGAACTGCTCTCTCCAAGGCAAAGAACACAGCATCCATGGGACCTGATGGTGTCCCCGGCTGTGTGCTCCATGAACTCAAAGAGGAATTAAACCCACAGTTAGGACAGCTGTTTAATCTTAGTCTCACCTCCGGATACGTACCCAGGGAGTGGCGCACAGCGACTGTGGTCCCACTCCACAAAGGCGGTGCCTCCACCGACCCTGGAAATTACCGTCCCATTAGCTTGACAAGCCTTATCTGCAAAGCCATGGAGAGGATCATAATGGATCTCATAAATAAAGACATAGGGAACTTGCAGACTTTGGATCCAACCCAGTTTGGCTTTGTCAAAGGCAGATCATGCCTTTTAAACTTGGTTGACTTTTCTGAAACAGTCACCAAGGCCATTGACGAGGAAAAGGCAGTCCATACAGCCTACCTAGACCTGGCGAAGGCTTTTGATACAATACCTCACTCGGGTATCATTGAAAAACTCATCAACTTATATGTAAACCCATACATTACAAGATGGGTTGCAAACTGGCTGAGTGACAGAACCCACAGGGTCAGAGTTGCTGGCGCCATGTCAGACTCAAAGTCTGTCACAAGTGGTGTCCCACAGGGCTCAGTCCTGGGCCCACTCTTGTTTGGCATCTACTTTTCTGAAGTACAAGCAAACACAGGAGGGTTATGGCTGACAAAGTTTGCAGATGACTGCAAACTGGCCGTAGTTGAAAACACATCCAACACAGATATCCTTCATAAGGGTCTCACAGAAACGGATAACTGGTGCCAGAGCCATGGCCTAAAGTTAAATGCCAAGAAATGCATAGTCATACCCTTCGGGAAAAATAAGGTTACCCCTAGCTACCATATAGGTGGCAATCCCTGAACACAGAAGAAGTTATTAGGGACCTGGGAACCCAGGTTGACAGTAGCCTTTCATTCGACACTCATATTGCTAAAGTAGTTAGGAAGACCTTCTACATTGCCCACCTTATCATGAAGGGATTCACATCTAGATCAAGGGAAGTCATAGTCTCCCTATACTCATCACTCATCAGACCAATGATCGAGTACAATGCCCCATTCGAATGTATCTGACCCGACACTTGCAGCAGCTGGAGAGGCCACAAAGTTCCTCACCAAAAGGATAAAGGGTCTCAAAAATCTGTCTTATGCTGCCCGACTGAAAGAACTCCAGTTATATTCAGTTGCTTACCGCTTGCTCAGAGGTGACCTATGCCTGACATACAAGGCCATGTCAAACCCAGATTTGATGAACATGCTTCATCTCAAAAATCTAGATCCCTCAGAGCCACAAGGGCGGAGACTTAAACCTCGACACGGTTATTAATAGGACATGCTGGAGGGATAGATTCATCACCCAAAGACTCCCTATGCTGTGGAACAAAATCCCGGTTTATGTGAGGCAGAGCACCTCGCTGGCCTTGTTCAAGAGGAATCTTGACCAATGGATGGGAGATCGCAGATACACCCCAGGGGTTACCTCAGTGTCACTGCTCGACAGAGGCACAGCAAAATAATGGGCATAGTTTCTCCAAACTAAAGAGGTGGCGTAAGCCACAAAACTATGGGCTAGGCTTATAAATGCCCTCGGGCAGATAGCCTAGTATGAACCTATGAACCTATGAACCTATGAACCTATGAGCAAGTATATGCCAGTGAAAACATTAAAAAGTACATATACAACAAAGAACAGTCAAATAAAAACACACAGAATTAACTCTCTTACTGTGAGACAAGCTCCGGAGCAGGGCGCACAGCAGCCAGGTGGAGGTAAAAGAGAAGAAAGATGGCGTCCACAGGTTAAAGGTACACTTATAAGGTAGGATAGTACGTGGGGGCAGAGGGGGAGGGGAGTGGAACATAGGTAAAGTGCAACTATAGGGTAAAAAAACACTGCGAGGTTATAAGAAGAAGGAGAGGTAGTACGTAGGAAGAGATATGATAGGGGGAGGAGTTCAGTGGTTGGAGGTAGTGGAATAAGAGGGGAAGTAGTGGAAATAGAATGAAGATAGGCAAGAAAATTTAAATGTGAGGAAGCAGGGGAGATATCAATAATGTGTAGGCAAGGTAGGAGAGTTATAGGGAGTAATTACTGCGTAAAGCTAATGAGAAAGAGATAACTGAGGAGTGAGCCAGGAGAGCAACAAAGCCAAGAGAGCAGAAGTGTTGTGGAAGACAATCAGTGAAGATAGAAAGATCCAGAGGTAAGTCTGAACATGGAGGACTGTAGAAGAAAGCTCACAGTCTAGTGGGATGGAAGGCAGGATGATTAGAGGAGAAGAAATGAGCAAGGGTACTATATAACTAAGGAGAGTTGATACGTGAGTGAGTCCAAGAAGAACTGAGAGCTAGTGAAGAGGAAAGGATACAGAAATGGGGTAGGCAAAGCAATACAGTAAGCTATGCTAGAGACACTATTTAGTGGGCTGTCGGATAATAGCAAAGAGAGGTCCCTTCCTAGTTTAGTCACGTTATGGGGTCGTGAGGAAGAACAGGAGTACATAGGAAGAAGGATAAGGAGAGGTAAGAATTATATAAAAAAACAGAAGTATATGGCTGAGGGGAGGGGGGGGTTGGCTGCTGGCTGTCCTGCCTGTGAGGCTTGACTAGGTTAGGAGAGTCTAAACAACCAAATGGATGGAATTTATATCGGTCTGAATCAATACATACTTTCACTTTTACAAAGGAAAAAAGTCTCTCAGGGAGCTGTTAGTTATTCCCTTAGTTAGCACAGGTGTTCAGAGGCATCCAACTGGGAAAGTACAGGTGTTTGGCACAGGAATAGACTGGAACACAGAGTTTCACTTTTACAAAGGAAAAAAAGTCTCTCAGGGAGCTGTTAGTTATTCCCTTAGTTAGCACAGGTGTTCAGAGGCATCCAACTGGGTAAGTACAGGTGTTTGGCGCAGGGATAGACTGGAACACAGAGTTTCACTTTTACAAAGGAAAAAATCTCTCAGGGAGATGTTAGTTATTCCCATAGTTAGCACAGATGTTCAGAGGCATCCAACTGGGTAGGTACAGGTGTTTGGCGCAGGGATAGACTGGAACACAGAGTTTAACTTTTACAAAGGAAAAAAGTCTCTCAGGGAGCTGTTAGTTATTCCCTTAGTTAGTACAGGTGTTCAGAGGCATCCAACTGGGTAGGTACAGGTGTTTGGCACAGGGATAGACTGGAACACAGAGTTTCACTTTTACAAAGGAAAAAAGTCTCTCAGGGAGCTGTTAGTTATTCCCTTAGTTAGCACAGGTGTTCAGAGGCATCCAACTGGGTAGGTACAGGTGCTTGGCACAGGGATAGACTGGAACACAGAGTTTTACTTTTACAAAGGAAAAAAGTCTCTCAGGGAGCTGTTAGTTATTCCCTTAGTTAGCACAGGTGTTAAGAGGCATCCAACTGGGTAGGTACAGGTGTTTGGTGCAGGGATAGACTGGAACACAGAGTGTGAGACAAGCTCCGGAGCTTGTCTCTCCATCAGATGCATCAGTAAAGCGACATGATCCCTGCATAAGATGCATCAAAAAAGTCATGCAATCCTTACATGAGATGCAACAGTAAAGTAACGCAATCTCTACATCAGATGCATCAGTAAAGCAACATGATCTCTGCATAAGATGAATCAAAAAAATTCATGCAATCCCCACATCAGATGCAACAGTAAAGTAATGCAATCTCTACATCAGAATCATCAGTAAAGCGACATGATCCCTGCATAAGATGCATCAAAAAAGTCATGCAATCCCTACATCAGATGCAACAGTAAATTAACGCAATCTCTACAAAAGATGCATCAGTAAAGCGACATGATCCCTGCATAAGATGCATCAAAAAAGTCATGCAATCCCTACATCAGATGCAACAGTAAAGTAACGCAATCTCTACATCAGATGCATCAGTAAAGCAACATGATCCCTGCATAAGATGCATAAAAAAAGTCATGCAATCCCTACATCAGATGCAACAGTAAAGTAACGCAATCTCTACATCAGATGCATCAGTTAAGCAACATGATCTCTGCATAAGATGAATCCAAAAAGTCATGCAATCCCTACATCAGATGCAACAGTAAAGTAATGCAATCTCTACATCAGATGCATCAGTAAAGCAACATGATCCCTGCATAAGATGCATTAACAAAAATCATGCAATCTTTACATCAGATGCAACAGTAAAGTAACGCAATCTCTACATAAGATGCATCAGTAAAGCGACATGATCCCTGCATAAGATGCATCAAAAAAGTCATGCAATCCCTACATCAGATGCAACAGTAAAGTAATGCAATCTCTACATCAGATGCATCAGTAAAGCAACATGATTTCTGCATAAAATGAATCAAAAAAGTCATGCAATCCCTACATCAGATGCAACAGTAAAGTAACGCAATCTCTACATCAGATGCATCAGTAAAGTGACATGATCCCTGCATAAAATGCATCAAAAAAGTCATGCAATCCCTACATCAGATGCAACAGTAAAGTAACGCAATCTCTACATCAGATGCATCAGTAAAGCAACATGATCTCTGCATAAGATGAATCAAAAAAGTCATGCAATCCCTACATCAGATGCAACAGTAAAGTAACGCTATCTCTACATCAGAATCATCAGTAAAGCGACATGATCCCTGCATAAGATGCATCAAAAAAGTCATACAATCCCTACATCAGATGCAACAGTAAAGTACCGCAATCTCTACATCAGATGCATCAGTAAAGCGACATGATCCCTGCATAAGATGCATCAAAAAAGTCATGTAATCCCTACATCAGATGCAACAGTAAAGTAACGCAATCTCTACATCAGATGCATCAGTAAAGCAACATGATCCCTGCATAAGATGCATCAAAAAAGTCATGCAATCCCTACATCAGATGCACCAGTAAAGTAACACAATCTCTACATCAAATGCATCAGTAAAGCGGCATGATCCCTGTATAAGATGCATTAAAAAAGTCATGCAATCCCTACATCAGATGCAACAGTAAAGTAACGCAATCTCTACATCAAATGCATCAGTAAAGCGACATGATCCCTGTATAAGATGCATTAAAAAAGTCATGCAATCCCTACATCAGATGCAACAGTAAAGTCACACAATCTCTGCATGAAGTGCATTCGTAAAGCGATATCATCAGATTCATTTTAATTAATTTATTTATTTAACATTTGTTTACTGGGACTGTCTGACTGGGACAGAGGTCAGTTTCAGTTGAAGCCCATGGAGAAAAGCTCCATAGATAATTTCAAAAAAATATATAGACATATCAGAAAATGATAAACACACAAGAAAATTACAAAGGTGCAAGAAAACACTTGCTTTGGATGGCATTGACTAAAGTATGACATGAGCATACATGATAAATGATACAGAAGGTTAAAGAGTAATACATAATACATATCAGTGCAATCAATAGTTGAACCTTGTACTGGGGGTACATATTAACATAGCTTTCATCTGAAGGGTTGACAGTGGATTTATTCTGTAAAGTGATAGTGCAGACTGTGGGAAGATCTAGAAATAATCTAAAGGTAGGTGAAATAGTCAGCAGAGCAACTATTAGAAAAAAATAGTTAAACAGTGCTAATGGGTATGAGGAGAGGAGCTGAAAAGGAAGGTAAAAGGTAGGTTAGTTGGGGGGTGGGCTGTGGAAAAGGAGAAAAAGGAGTCAGACACTATGATTAGATGGCTAAGTTGGACTTAATATGATTAAACATTTCATCTACAGTCAGTTTACATAATAACTATAACTTTAAAAGATTCATTAAATTAGCCGTTTCTCATTTTACTAATTTATCCATAAAGAAAGTTCATTTATGATACATAAAAGTATGTGCTTCTGAGGCAGCACCAGTTTGAGTTAATGTTTTCTTTCTTCCTTTCAATTTTTGAAAAGTAATATGTTTCAGCACCTAAGGTGTGAAAACAAAACCCAACCCATTCCCGAAGAGGCCCACTTTTCTTTCATTGCATATCACTTGAAGGCCAAGAGATAGGCCTCAATGTTTACATCAAATAAGAGATTCTTAAATGGCATGCCAATTTTCAGAGCCCCAAGTAAAACATCCTGGGTATTTACCATGATAGTGAACTACTATTGCAGGTTTACTAGGTTTTGGTCAGTCAGTAAACATTGCTCCATGAAGGCTTAGGTAGCCTTCACCTAAAGCTTAAATAACTTTTCCATTTATTTTTTTATTTTTTTTATTTTTTTATATATATATTTAGAGAAACTACACAAAGATAGAAGCAAACTTCTAACAAAAATCTCCTTTCTCAGTTATGAAAATCCTGTTCCTAATGTGGACTCCTGTTTGAACTCAAGGGTGAAACTAAAATTGCCATGGATTTTTTATTTCTCCTAACAGGATTAGAGTAATCTAGCGCATATGGAGAAAGAAAATAAACCAAACTGGCTTCAGTTTTAGTCAATAAATATCTCTATGTAATATCAACAGAAGTAAATTGCAGCCTTGAATGGGGCTTACTTTGATGAAATTTAGCAAGTAGTGTGGGATCATAGTGAGCACTTTTACAAAAAAAAAAGTTTTTTGCCTACTGAAAACCACCAATTTCATGATTTTGCTCAACTTCTAGTATAAATCCAGGCAGAAATTCAATTTTTTAGACTAAAAAGAAAAGAAAAGAAAAAAAAATAGCAGAAATTGTACAGGGACAACATAAAAGATGCTTTTCTTCTTCAGGGTAGGGAATGCTGTCAGTCAGTATACCCAGATGGTATATACAGTTATCTAAGCAGTGACTGCAGGCACCTTTGTTACTTTAGCTTGCTGACACGCGGTTTACTTTTCCCTTCTTGTAAGACAGTTCAGTATATACAGGCAGTGAGCATAACTTATTCAACTCACTCCAGCTTCAGGAGGTCACAAAGACAACTCATTCTTTTTCACTCCAGAGAACAGTTTTCTCAAATGACAGGAAATACATCCTTCAAAACAGTGTGAAGAGATATCTAAGGGATCCCCCTTCCTGGAGAAACCTTCAAATGTTTTCCTTTAGGAATCTGCCATTTCTAGCTACAGTAAACATTTTGCACTCTGATTGCATCTAGGTCCACTGAATTTTGTTTAGAATCCTCACCCTCTGCTTACCTTGACGTAACAGGAGCAGAACCCACAGCCATTGCTATCCAAGATAGCCCCCCCCCTTTCTCTCTCTCTCTCTCTATATATATATATATGTAAAACTATAAATATAAATTATCTATATATATATATATATATATATATATATATATATATATACACACATACATGCAGACACACACACAAACATGCACACACACACACACACACACACACACACACACACACACACACACACACACACACACACACACACTACATCACCACATACGCAAACCAATCTAGTGCACAGGACGTAGCATAAAGTATTGATTTATATCATTATTGAAATGTGGGAAGTTTTGTTTTACCTTTGAAGAAAAACAGGTATTGAAAAATCTTGCTGTCTGTCCTAAAACAATTATTACATTGGCTGATAAGGGTGGGGCCATTGTGGTGTAAGGCAGATCAGAACATGACGTTGAAGCAGATATACAAATTAATGTTTTCTCACTTTTACCACCTTTTGCAGACTGACTCAACCAATGACTTTAAATACCACATTGATATTTGTTTGGGTATTTGTAGAAATGTGGGGATTATTTTACATAATTTGTTTAATCAACATATGGTGGATGGTCCTTTCTTAACAAAGCTTTTACTTGTTATCAAAGATTCATAATTCCAACACTCCTGTGAAGGAAAAAAACTATTGTGTCAGGGAAAAGGTCACACACTGAACCTTTATCAATTTTTTTTTTTTTGGAGAAATGTCTTTCCATTTATTACCTTGCACATTTCATTTCTTAACATTGTTAATGATAATCCGTATTGAGAATTCAACTTACAGTTACACAAAAGATGTATGATCACTTTATACATGTATTGTTCCAGAAAATTATCAGCTCTGGGACACCTACTGTTCAGAAACTACTTATCTGAAGTCCATGCAGAAATGAAAGGTCTGTGACTAACAAAGTTTGCTGATGGCTGCAAACTTGGAGTGGTCATGGAGTCCACTAATGATGCCAACATCCTGCAAGATGGACTTACGTAAACTAATGACTGGTGTCAAAGTCATGATCTTAAACTAAATGCAAAAAATGCATTAACAACCCTTTCACCAAGGGTGATGTCCTGCAAACTACCACATCAATAGCAACACCCTAAGCACCTAATCACTGATGACAGACCTGGGTACACAGATTGACAGCAACCTTACCTTTGATCACCATGTCTCCACAGTGGTAAGAAGGGTATTTTATATTGCTCATCTCATAAGTAAGAGGATTGCCTCCAGAAAAAAAAGAGTATAACCCCCATGTACACTTCCCTCATTAGGTCAATAATAGAGTACAAAGCTCCTTTTGGTCTGTACCCTACCAATCACCTGCAACAAGTGGAGAGACCACAAACGTTCCTTACGAAGAAAATTCAGGGTCTTTAGCATCTGTCATGTGTAGACAGACTGAAATCATTGTCACTTTACTCTGTGGCATACAGAGTACTCAGATGAGACCTGTGCCTTGCATATAAGGCAACCACTGACCTGCTTTAATGGGAATTCTGCACATTTGCAAGTCAAATGGCACAAGTTCACTCACTCTAAAGACCTTAACCTGGTATGCAACATCAACAGAACCTGCTGGAGGGACAGATATGTCTCCCAGAGGCTGCCTCACCTTTGGAACGACATCCAATTCATGTTAAACAGAGCCCCTCACTGATCCAATTTAAGCACAGTTTGGAAGAGTGGATGGGTAATCGGAAATTCACCCAGGGGGTTCCACCTGTGCCCCTCTTAGACAGGGAAATAGGTGCTGATTTTAGTGTCTACTTTAAGATGGACACTCTTGTGAACAAGGGTTGAACTTGACTAGGGTTTAAAGGACCCTAGGGCCATTAGCCTAGTAACATTCTATGATCCCATGATCCTGTTCCTCAATGCAATTGAAATGAGAGCAGTGGTTTTTCCTTGACTGAGACTGGATTGTACCATCAAAGAGTTCATGTATTTACTGTGCATGATAATAGTTTTAGAAAAAAATGTCTTTTATTTCAAAGGCAAATGCTGCATCCAGTTAAGGAGTACAGTACATTCATGGGGGACTAAATTTGCTCCCGTATATGAGAATACTTTTTATGAGGTTCTTTGAGTTGTAGCATATTTATGATAAAATAAGATTTAAACTATAATAAGATATAAACTGTACATGTCCGTGTAGTACATTGTTCAAACATATACTGGTACACCCAATAGCAGTTATTCCTTTATAGAGATCAATAAAGTGACAGATATTGCTCTGGCAAATACTCAAAAACATATTTTATTTGATTCCAAGGAATAAATATGGATTTTGAATCAGATTGCCTAGTCTAAACCAGAGCCGATTGAAATTCTATAATAATTTCTTAGGATTCTTCTATTGTTTAATATGTTTATTTTACATGCAGGTCATTTGGAGAAGCCGGATATTCAAGTAACGGTCCATGCACCAGATCACAATGACAGTAACGTGACAGTTGAATGTATCACCTACACATTCTTTAAATGTAAATTATATAAAAATGATAATTACCTAGAGGAAATGACAAGAACATCTAATGCATCTGTATTGCATTATGTTATTGAAAATGCTACAGTAGAGGATGAAGGTTTTTACAGATGTCATTGCCACATTAGAATGGGTGTTATTCTGAAGAAGAGTTTTCACTTTCCTTTAATCCTAAAAGGTAAGCTTCCACTGTGACAAACATTATTATGCTGAAAATGATATTTCTTGGTAAAAATACACATTCCTCATTATAAGCAACAATATGAGCCATCAAACCTTAAAGTCTGACTTATATGTCATTGTTAATAGCAGAACATATTTATACACTATTAAGGCTATGATGCATAAGGAAGTGATTTTGTTGTGACTAGATGAAAGAGGTATTTCAGATGTATTTTTCTGCAGGCCTAAGATTTGCTGTTTTATTCTCCAAAGGCTGAATGTGTTTTGCCAGGTAACTAATTTAGTTAGGTCAAAATTTCCATGCAGCTCTGAACTTAGATGGTTGTCATTTAGTAGGTCTTAATGCATTTTCCATAGTAAATTAATTAAAAATGTATTTATGTGTTGCATACTTTTATTTAATTGGCACTTTATAAATGAAATAACCACTATTGTCAGAGACATTTTTTACAAAGAATAAAAGAGATAAGTTCCATCCAGAAAATTGTTGATTAAATTTCTTGGGTTGCCGTAGAAGGGATTAGTAGATTTACCAGATTTATAATAATTAATTTTAGTTATAAAGTAAAATAAATAAAAACTAAGGAACTCTAAAAGAGAAATAGTGTTACTGCTCTACATTATCAAGATATGTGCTGCTTTCATGTCTATTTCTGTTATATCTGCATTTATATCAACGTATGCATCCATACATATATTGCATACATTTTTTTTTAATTTGTGGAGTATCAAAGCAAGTTAGCATGTATTAAAGAAGAAAGGAAGTTGTATGAAATGTAATATTTTGAAAGAAACTGACACCCTGTGTGAGTTGTTCATATCACCATATGTTGAGAACACATGGTAGATGTGCATTGCTGGGATTGAACCATTGCCTAATCCATAAAAGTGTGTATTATCCATTCATGCCACAGAAGAACTCATAGTAGATGTGCCAGAAAATGCACACCTGAAAGGATTACTTCGGAAGTGTGTTTGAATCAATATGGCTTACTTAAAAGTGGGTTGGGGAGATAAAAATCCTGTAGCTATGTAATAGTTACCAATAGGTTGAACTGTCAGGACTGCATCTGTTGGTTCAGTTAGTGCTAACCATCATTTTGTTGACCCACAATCACAGTAGTTAGACATTGTTGGATTCAAACATCTGGCTAGCTGCGTCCACACTCTGCAGAACTGTGTATTAACTGCTTATGTCACAGGAGATGCTTTATTACAAGTTTCATAAGTTTCATACAGCACGTTTGACTTCAACATTGTGCTGCAATACATATGTCTGACCTGGAGCAGAGTGTAAGAGTTGGTGGAAGTACATATATCACATCTGTTGGACAAACCAGCACTACCTGTCACTGTATTCAGACACGCTCATACTAGGACGGCATTGCTGGATTTTACATAACTGTGTATTAACTGTTCATGCCACAGGAGAAGTCGTATTAAAAGTGTCAGACAGCACATAGCTGTACTTTATATGACATATGTTCAGATGACTGAGCAGTGTGAGGTGATTCTACAAGTTAACTAGGACACACTTGAAAGGGTTATGTAAGACGCTGAGACACTCACAACATTCAGTTGTACATAGACTGCATTATAAGGACCTTTTCACATTTGGAATGTGATAAGCCTTTAAACCATATTCCAGTAATAATGGCCACTGAAATTACATTCATTCTGTCACAGTCACTCACCATAGCCTCCCTGACATCTCAGATGCCCAGGTGAGAGCCGCCGTCTCCAAAGCTAAAAACACAACATCAATGGGACCAGACGGTGTCCCGGGTTGCGTGCTACATGAACTCCAAGAGGAACTAAACCCGCACATAAGGCTGCTGTTTAATCTTAGCCTTACTACAGGATCATTACCAAAGAATGGCGTGCAGCAACAGTGGTCCCACTCCACAAGGAGGTGCTTCTCGGACCCTGGAAATTACCGCCCCATAAGCAGCGAGCCTGGTCTGCAAAGCTATGGAGAGCATCATTATGGAACTCATAAACAAAGACATTGGGGACCTACAGACACTGGATCCTACCCAATTCGGCTTTGTCAAGGGCAGATCCTGCCTTTTGAACCTGGTCGACTTTTTTGAAACAGTCACTAAGGCCATTGATGAGGGTAAGGCAGTTCACACAACCTACCTCAACCTTGCAAAAGCCTTCGACACAATACCCCACTCGGGCATCATAGGCAAATTCACCAGCTTAAATGTAAACCCATATGTCATAAGATGGGTTGTAAACTGGCTCAAGGACAGAATCCACAAGGTCAGAATTGCTGGAGCCATGTCAGACTCTAAGCCAGACACAAGCCGTGTTCCACAGGACTCGGTCCTGGGACCCCTCTTGTTAGCATTTATTTTTCCAAGGTGCAAGCAAACATAGGAGGATTGTGGCTGACAAAGTTCACAGATGACTGCAAACTGGGCACCATAATTGATACTCCAGCAGACACAAGCATCCTTCAGAAAGGCCTCATAGAAACAGATAACTGGTGCCAGAGCCATGGCCTTAAACTGAGCAGCCAAAAATGTATAGTCATACCCTTTGGGAAAAACAAAGTACCCACAAATTACCACATAGGTGGTAATCCATTAAGTACAGAAAAAGTAATCAGGGACCTAGGGACCCAAGTTGACAGTAACCTCTCATTTGACACTCACATTGCCAAAGTGGTTAGGAAGACCTTCTATATTGCCCACCTTATCATGAAAGGATTCACATCTAGATCAAGGGAGGTCATAGTCTCCCTATACTCATCACTCATCAGACCAATGATTGAGTACAATGCCCCATTCGGAATGTATCTGACCCGACACTTGCAGCAGCTGGAGAGGCCACAAAAGTTCCTCACCAAAAGGATAAAGGGTCTCAAAAATCTGTCTTATGCTGCCCGACTGAAAGAACTCCAGCTCTATTCAGTCGCTTACGCTGCTCAGAGGTGACCTGTGCCTGACATACAAGGCCATGTCAAACCCAGATTTGATGAACATGCTTCACCTCAAAAATCTAGATCCCTCAGAGCCACAGGCGGGAGACTTAAACCTCGACACGGTTATTAATAGGACGTGCTGGAGGGATAGATTTATCACCCAAAGACTCCCTATGCTGTGGAACAAAATCCCGGTATATGTGAGGCAGAGCACCTCGCTGGCCTTGTTCAAGAGGAATCTTGACCGATGGATGGGAGATCGCAGATATACCCCAGGGGTTACCTCAGTGTCACTGCTCGACAGAGGCACAGCAAAATAATGGGCATAGTTTCTCCAAACTAAAGGGGTGGCGTAAGCCACAAAACTATGGGCTAGGCTTATAAATGCCCTCGGGCAGATAGCCTAGTATGAACCTATGAACCTATGAACATATTACTGCTAGGTTAGCCTGGATGACATCACTCTTTTTCAACTTATTTTCCTGAAGTTTTGCAAGTTAATTCTGTATGCTCCAGCTTCTGCTATTAAAACATACATTTGCATGGGTACATAGTTTATAAACATTTCTGTTCTTTTCCAGTAGGGTACACTGTGGTTACATTCTTGAAGCTCAGTACATAACATAGTGTTCAACACACACTTCTGCACCTGTAGTTTAATATCCACATAATATATAGTTCTCTTTCATTTGTAAGACAAACATATGAATCATATTAATATTTATAAATGACATATGATTATTTACAAAATTCCAGATAGCTGGGCTGGCAGTGTCCCATTATTAAGGAATTCTTTTCTTATACTGTTTTATCTTAGGTTCATACTAGGCTATCTGCCCTGGGGCAATTACAAGCCTAGCCCGATTTTGTTTGTCTTACGCCACCCCTTAATTTGAGTATACTGTGCCCTTTTTAAGGTTTAGTTTACTGTGCCTCTGTCTAATAGTGACACGGAAGTAATCCCTGGGACAAACCTACGATCTCTCATCCACTCATCAAGATTCTTCTTGAAGAGATTCAGTGAGGTGCTCTGCCTAACATGAATTGGAATTCTATTCCAGAGTGAAGGGAACCTCTGGGCTATGAATCTGTCCCTCCAGCAAGTTCTATTTATTTCTGTGCTGAGGTTCAAGTCCCTCGAGCATGTGGCTCTAAGAGATTTAGATTTACTGAGGTGGAGCATGTCCATTAATTCTGGATTGGGCATAGCTTTATATGTCAGGCATAGATCGCCTCGAAGTAGGCGGTATGCAACTGAGTAGAGCTGGAGTTTTTTTAACCGAGCAGCGTATGGCATCTGCTTGAGTCCCTTGATCCTCTTGGTGAGGTACTTTTGGGGTCTTTCTAATTGCTGCAGGTGTCAGGTAAGGTACATCCCAAAAGGGGCATTATATTCTATGATAGGCCTGATGAGGGATGAATAAAGCGGCACGATTACCTCTCTTGATCTAGATGTGAATCCTTTCATGATGAGGTGGGCTATGTAGAAGGTCTTTCTAAACCACTTTGGCAATGTGGTTGTCAAAGGAGAGATTGCTATCAACTTGGGTCCCCACATCCCTAATTACTTTCTCTGTACTTAATGGGTTACCGCCTATGTGGTAATTTGTGGGCACATTGTTTTTGCCAAAGGGTATGACTATACACCTTTTGGCATTTAACTGAACCATGGCTCTGGCACCAGTTATCTGTCTCTGTGAGACCTTTTTGAAGGATGTTTGTGTCAGCTGGAGAGTCAATTATGGTGCCCAGTTTGCAGTCATCTGGGAACTTGGTGAGCCATAGTCCTCCCACATTGGTCTGTACCTCGGAAAAGTATATACCGAACAAGAGCGGTCCCAGGACAGAACCTTGTGGGATGCCACTTGTGACCAGTTTTGAGTCTGACATGGCTCCAGCAACTCTCACTCTGTGGGTTCTATCTTTGAGCCAGTTTGCGACCCATCTTGTGACATAGGGGTTTATATTTAAGCTGGATAGCTTATCTATGATACCCGAGTGGGGTATTGTGTCAAATGCCTTTGCTAGGTGCAGATAGGCTGTGTGGACTACCTTCCCTTCATCTATGGCTTTGGTGACTGTTTCAAAGAAGTTGACCAGGTTCAAAAGGCAGGATCTGCTCTTGACGAAGCTGAATTGAGTAGGATCTAGTGTCTTTAGGTCCCCAATGTCTTTGTTTATGAGCTCCATGATGATCCTCTCCATAGCCTTGCAGACTAGGCTAGTCAGGCTTATGGGGTGATAGTTTCCAGGGTCCGTAGAGGCTCCACCTTTATGGAGTGGGACCACTGTTGTTGTACGCCATTCTGTGGGCACATATCCTGTAGTGAGGCTGAGATTGTACAGCTGCTTTATTTGAGGGGTTAGTTCTTCTTGGAGTTCATGTAGGACGCAACCCGGGACGGCATCTGGTCCCATGGAAGCAGTGTTTTTTGCTTTGGAGACAGCAGCCTTCACCTGAGCATCAGAGATGTTTGAGAGGCAGCCCTCTGCTGGGATAGATACTTGCTTTTTTGGGGGGAGGGGGTGGAGAAGTTTGCACTGAACCTGTCTGCCAGGATATTGGAAATGTCTGTGGGTTCAGTGTTTTTTTTGTCGTTTAGAATCAACTCAGAACAAGTCTGGGAGTTGCATCCCAGGTTCCTAACATAACTGAAAAAAGCCTTATGATTGTCTTTAGTGTCCTGTGCAATTTTTCTCTCGAAGCTGGCCTTGGAGGATTTTATGAGGGATCGTAATTTTTTGCTAGTACTGATTAGAGCTGCCTTCCCTATTAGGGATTTTGCTCTAGCATGTAGTAGCTTCCTCCTTCTGTTGTACAGTTTATTTATGGATGGGGTCCACCAGACTGGACGCCTGCCTTTGGATGATTGGGTCTTGGTTTTGTTTGGGATAGCATGATCCATGCATTCCTGGAGATGTCCGTAGAATGCGTTTATATAGGATTCTGCAGTTTGGGCCGTAGTTTCCACTGGCCCTGGGGCCTTGAAGGACTCCACTTTGGTTTTGAGAAGTGAGAAGTTCACTTTTGAGAAGTTTTTCACTGTGGTTTTCTGGGTTGGGGGTGGGGTCGGGATGTGGATATCCAGTGAAATGAATTTATGGTCTGATCTTACCAATGAGGGATATACTTCTGTTATGGAGCATAGAGTACCCATGTTGGTAATGATCAGGTCTAATATGTTATCCCCTCTTGTGGGAGTGGTGACTAGTTGTTCCATAGCATTTGAGTTTATAATTTCCAGGAACCTTTGGGCTAAGGTGCTGGGGCTTGAGTAGTGCTCCCAGTCTATGTTTGGGTAGTTGAAGTCGCCCAATATAATGGTGTTCGGAGAAATCTTCATGTTCACCAATGTTTTCAGGAAAGCCGAGTGGGATTCCTGACTTTGAGAGGGTGGTCTGTAGGATGCTATAAACTGAAAAGCAGTCTTGCCCACTACTAGTTGCACATGGATGATCACCGATACTTCGTGCAATGCCACTAACCTGGAGGTGTGGATATCATTGATAAATATGGAAACTCCCCCTCCTTTTGTGGTTCGGTCCGGGTTTTGGGGCCGAAAAGCATGATATGAGGTATAACCTGGTAGTGCTGGGGTGCTCTCTGGAGCCTTGAACCAGGTTTCTGTCACTGCACAGATATCGATGTTCTCCATACTGAGGAGGGCTTCGACTGCATGCATCTTGAGGTTAAGACTTCTGGCGTTTAGCAGCATTACCCTTAGTTTCTTGTTCCTTGTGCTGTCTATGGAGGTAGGTTTGACTTTTGAGCCTTGTCTAAAAAAGACACTATGGGGGTGGCCAGAGCCTTTGCCAATATCCAAAAGCCCAGTGGTGACAGGTGCAAGCCGTCCCTAGTGAAGCAACGTGGCTTGTCGAGCATGTCATCCCAGGCTGAATGACACTGGATCCCCTTTGAATGACACCAAAATTTTAGCCAATTGTTAAAATTGATCATTTTGTCTTTGTACTGTGGCATCATTCTAGGTGAGGGTAAGATGCTGCTCAAGGTCAGGGTCATACCGGCCTGGGCTACATGATCAGAGCGCTCCTCTATGTCTCTTTTCATGTAGTCCAGGGAGGTACGTCTCAGGTCATTCACACCAGCATGTATGATGACTGAGTCATATTTATATTTGCTTTGGAGTGACCTGAGCGCTTGCATTATGTGGCGGATCCTATCGCCCGACAGGCAGCTCACTGTGACCTTCTCTTTGTTCAGCCTGGTGAGTGGGACGTCAGTGTGTCTGACAATAGAGTCACCTATTACAAGATTATTAGGTGTGTTATTCAGCCTTAAGGGCTGTGGCAGCTTGGCACACTGACTTTGTGGGTTATGTGTTGTTCGTGTTTTGTTTTGGGGTAGCGTTTGCTTGGATGTCTGCTTTGGAGGTCTCTGTTGCTTAGGTAGATTTTTATTTAGAGCCTCTGAGTATGTTTTTGTGCATTTATGTGTTTGGTTCGCTGATGTGGTGGGAATATGTGATACTGGAATTGTGTTGTGTGAGGTTACCGTCTCCTCCTGACTGGTTTCACCAGTTTTGAGATGAGAGAGCTCAGCCTCTAGTTTGGCTATATGGATGCATCTCTCACATATATTTGAACCTGTTTGGAGGAGGAGAGGGTTGTCCATGTACATGAGACAGTTGTAACATTGCCTCAAAATTCCCAGATTCACCAGCTGGACTGGAGAGGAAACCATTGACTGACCTTTGGACATGCTAGAGTAATATAGGGAAACTGAATTAAGACGGACCAATAGGGGTCAAGGTAATCGTAGAGAGTATAAGAGTAAGTAGTGCTTATGGTTTAATAGTGCTAACTTGTAAGATTACTTATTTGGGCCAGTGAAGGGCCTTAGAATGAGAATATGGTGTTTAATTTGAGAGATAGAGCAGTTCTAAGGGAAAAAGTGAAGATCAGACTTCGTGGAGCCAGGAATAGTTTAAACTCAATTAGACGGCGCTGCCCATTGTTGCGCTATGCACAAAAACACGCAAAACCATGCAAAAGAGGGTTTTAAGAGAGGGAGAACAAGGAGTTTGGAATTGACCCAAAATGGCCAATAAAACTACAGTTTCAAGGCAGTAACCAAGTTTAACAAGCCAGAAAATGCTCAAAGTAGGTGGCTGTGCAGAAAAACTTAGCAAATAATCTGAAGAAAAATACTTAAAATCTCAAAAGTGGCTCCTTTCTTCTCTCAGCATTTTCTCCTCTTGGTGGGTGCTTCCCCAACAGCCAACAAGTCTGAAAAGATGCCAAAACCACGAGGCAATCTGGTTCTAAGAGAGGGAGATCAAGGAGTTTGGAATTGACCCAAAATGGCCAATAAAACTACAGTTTCAAGGCAGTAACCACTCCCACAGGGGCAGGCGGGCTGCTCAATGTTTATCACTGCCATTGATGAACAGAGAGACTTCCCTTTAGCCCAAGCAAAAAATGGCCTCCAAGAAACTTACAAACAGTTCAGAACAGCAAGCCTGTAACTGAACTTTTTTAAATCTCAGAAAAGTGGGGAAAAAAGCAAGATTTTTTTTTTTTTTAAAGATAGCAGAGGTTCACAAGTATCAACAAGTTAGAACAGTGCAGTAAATGACCCCACACTTGAGTGCCTTGTAGTTGTATATTATAGCATTATAGCATTGAACAGGATTTTACCTTCTCCAAGGATGATGCCACAATATGAACAAAAGATGATTGACTTTAATAATTGGCTTAGTTTCTGGTCTCATTCTAAGGGGGTGCAATATTTGTCAGCATGGAAGGAGATCATCAACAGACCATGGTGCTTTGCCAGGGATGGTCTGTACCTCTCCCCTCTAGGCCTTCAAATATTAGCTAAAACATTATCTTCCTCCATAGTACCTTTTTAGGCAATGCCAAACTGAAGGTACCTCTGACATAGCAAATCAAAACCAAGAAAATCTACAGGTATTACTGCTGAATGCTAGGAGTCTAAACAAAAAACTCTATTCCCTAGAAGCTCTGTTTACCCTGGAAGTTGCTGATGTCTGTGCGGTCACTGAGGTATGGTTTAAAGCCATGGAGAGCTCACCAACAGTGCAAGGTTATAATGCCTTCTACACATTTAGGCCAGCTAATTCACAGGCAGGGACTAAAGGTGGAGGTGTCTCTATTTACATCAAAATAAATATACTTCAAGGCTGGTCAAACAGGACAATGCACTTGAGCTGCTGCATGTGCAAATCACCATAGAATACCACTTCCTTGCAAGCTATAGGTCCCCATCTATGACCCAGGAAACCCATACCATGTATCTAAACTTATTAGAAACACTAACCATCCAACCCAATACAGTATTCATGGGAGACTTTAATTACCCCACTATTAACTGGGAATCCTATATGACAACAAATGCACAGGCACAGAGATTCCTGGATTTTGTAAACACAAACTCCCTGGACCAGATAGTCAGTACACCAACTGGGGGTGCAACCATACTGGATCTGGTCCTCACTAATATGGGAGACTGCTGCACACCCCTACTATAATGCCTTCCCTGGCAAGGTCAGACCACAAAATGGTCTCTTTTGAAGTAAAAATAAAACTTGGGCCCCCAGCTAAATCTGGAATATTCAGGAACTATTCTAAAGCTAACCTCCTGCTATTAAGTGATAACCTGGCAAAATTTCAAGCGTCCATAAACCATGTGAACACTGCTGCCTATGCAGAAGTATTGACAAAAACCCTGTACAAGCATGGTAATAGCTGCATAGAGGCAGCTGTACCCACTAGGAAGAAGTACAGAACTAACTCAAAAAACAAATCACCCTGGTGAGATCACAAAATCAATTGGCTATATAACAGGAGGAAGAAAATCATGGCAAAAATTAGGAGTTGCAGCACCCAGTAGGATAAAAGCACTCTCATCAAACTAAACAAACAACTCAGAGAACAAATGAAGTCTACCAAAGTCAATTTTAAGGTAGGTCTGACCTCCCAGGCTAAGAACAACCACAAAGCATTATTTAGCTATGTCCGCAATCTTAAAGGCAATACACAACTGTGTGCAGAGCTCATTGTAAATGGAGCCAGCTATATTGAGTCAGAAGATATAGCAAACCTCCTGGCTGATAAATTCAGCTACAACTTTACTCCTCTCTCCCCTTCAACCTTCCCTCAGGAAATATCAAATATAACTCCTCTACTATCACTAGGGAAAATGTCCTTAATGCTCTCTCTGAGACCCAGAACACTGCATCAATGGGCCTAAACAATATCCAAGGATGCCTTCTAAATAGCAAGAAACATGACCTATCAGAGCCTCTAGAATTACTATTTCAATGTAGACTCCAAACAGGCTTCATGCCTCATGAATGGAGAATGGCAACAGTCATCCATCTGCGCAAAGGTGGGCCATCTACACACACTGGAAACTACAAACCCATAAGTCTCACTAGTCGTATATGTAAAACCATGGAAGGAATTATCATGGAAATGATCAACACAGCTATAGTAAACCTACTGGACCCAACCCAGTTTGATTTCATCAAGGGCAGATCATGTCTACTGAACCTGCTGGGTTTTTTGAGAAGGTTACCAAAAGCAATGGATGAGGGCAAAATTGTTCACACTGCCTACCTTGACCTGGCCAAGGCATTTAACACAATACCCCACTCGAGAATTGTTGACAAACTCAAGAGGTTAGGTACAGACCTGTATGTCTCCCGGTGGTTAGCCAGCTGGCTCATAGACAGGAACCAGGAAGTTAGAATTGGGGAGTCCACCCATACAAAGAGCGCAGTCACAAGTTGAGTTCCTGAGGGATCAGTCCTTGGACTGCTCCTTTTTGGCATTTACTTCTCAGACATCAAAGCCAATGTCACTGGTCTCTGGCTGACTAAATTTGCAGATGATTGCAAATTAGGAGCTGTCGTTGAATCTCACACTGACACAAATGCTCTCCAGGAGGGACTGACACAGACAAACAACTGGTGTCAGAGCCATGGACTAAAACTAAACACCAAGAAATGCATAATAATATCCTTTGAGAAGTCATCCATCCCTGCTAACTATCATATTGACAACACACCCCTTAGAGTTGGCCCACTAGTCAGGGACTTATGGACACACATGGATTGTAATCTAGCCTTTGATCATCATGTGTCTACAATGGTGAGGAAATCATTCTATATTGCACAACTTATAAACAAAGATATGGCATCTAAGTCAAAGGAAGACATTGTTTCACTTTATTCAGCATTCACCAGACCTATCACTGAGTACAGTGCCTCCTTTGGTATGTACCTAACTAGGCATATCCAACAACTGGAATGTCCACAGAGGTTCCTCACTAACAGAATATAGGGCCTAAGTAATATGTCCTATGCAGATCGCCTCAAGGCCCTATCCCTGTATTCTGTCTCCTACAGGTTTTTAAGAGGAGCTCTATGCCCGGCATACAGGGCATTGTTAGATCCCACTCTGATGGGCCTCCTGCATAGCTACAAAACAAACAGCACCATAATTACCCATTCTAAAGACTTAAACCTTGCCTGTGATATAAATAAGACCGGCTAGAGAGATAGGAATGTATCTCAGAGACTACCCCATCTGTGGAACAGGCTCCCTATCCATGTGAAGCAGAATTCCTCCCTAACCCAATTCAAGTGCAACTTGGAAAATTGGATGGGAAACCAGGCATACATCGCTGATTTGGCACCTACATCTCTAATGGACACAGGTAACCTGTAAATGGTTTATCTCCCAGACCCATGCTTACACTTATCAAGGGTATCAGAACTTGTCAGAGATTTGAGATGCATGGGTAGGCTTAAAAAGGCCTTTGTGGTCATTAGCCTAGTAAACAACTATGAACCTATGAACCTATAAATTCTTCTATGTACACAAAATCAGATTGTTAACTTCTGTACTCATATGTTTTGGGGTGCTTAGGGGATATTACTGGGCTTGCATTCATAATTTCAGAACAGTTTTGCATTAAGATAGCCATTACCAGCCGAATGAATATTTCTTCCCCATAAATATGACAGCCTTTCATCCCCCTCCCAGTGTGTAGTTTGATCTAATACATATTTTCTTTTCAATCACAACAGGAATATATCTCCAAAACTTGAGAAAAAAGTATCCTTCTGAAGGAAACCTCCCTTCTCAGATGCTAAGATTGAGATACAGGTCCTCCAGCTCCATTAAGCACATCCCCAATATCCTCCTAAAGTAGACAAGCCCTTCTGTGAGCATGTCTGCTGGCAGGTGGTTGATGATGGCAATGGTTGGCCTGGGCTGTGACTAGATACAGTATGTGTCAGACACAGGGCAAGTTATATGATCAAAAAGGATAAGGATAGACCAAACACTGTGGCAGAGGAGTGAAGGGCTACTGTGGGTGGGCATTTTACTGAATCAGTACACACTGAGATGGAGTAGTTTCTGTTAACTGTAAGGGATCCAGGTAGCTCAGAAGGGTTTCACAGTCTGGTAATGGATTGTGGGGCAGAGGTAGAGGACAGACAGACAGACAAAGGATTTCCAATAGTGATGCTCCAAGTAAGGCATTCAAACATATAAATTAGTTTATGACCTTTTATGGCGTCTTATGGTATAGGTTCATAGGTTCATATGCTTATAATACCTCTATCAACTTACATCTTTGTGCCTAGGGACATCTGGCATTGAGGTACAATAACCACCCACACATGATCTTCTTGTTATTAGTTATATACATTACTTTCTGAGATTGTATTTCTATTTGTGGTTCATTTACTTAGATATATGTATTTCATTGTATATATCTTTCTGATTCTTTTATTTTTCTGTTTTGTTGGTGTATTCACAGTTGAGGCTGCCACCAGCACTGTGAACCTCCCTCTACCTGATGTTAGAGGATTAGTAACCTCTGACAAGGATACCAGTGAAGCACAGTCACATTCTGAGGATGGAGATAGTTTGTCTGGCCCTGAAATTGTGGCTCCCACATCCCCTACTCACAGTAAGGATATAGTCATTATGCCTAAACATACCTTTTATACTGACCCATCTGAGAGTGGACAGGTTGATGGGGACATGGTTGACTCAGACAGTGTGGTTACTCCAGTTGTTGATCTCATGATGTCTCCCCTAGCCTTCATAATGGTGTAGTACCACTCAGGGGTGTTGATAGAAGTACTCAGAGAATGTATTCTTAACCCCTACTCCTGATGGCGTGTCAGTATCTGCCACCAACAGGGCTATCTTTAAGGCTGAGGCAAGTTCTCCAAGGCCCTTAGAAGAGACAGTCTACTGCATGTACTTCAGTCAGATGTGCTAGACTGTACGAATGGTGTCTGTGACTCCTTGGGCAGTATTAATGAGGCAGAAACAAGAGCTATGTGGAAGAAATCTACCCAGCCAGTTCCAATAATAATAGGGGCAAGAGGTGTAATAAAAAAATAGAATTTACCGTTATACTTCGATTTGGTACCAACACATGTAACTCTGTATGAATTACAGAAGGAGTCAGTTCTGGGCACATTGCTTCTACCACGAAGTGGACTTTTAGCTAACATCAAAGACTTAAACAATAATAAATTCATGAAATTTAGTTATACCCTGATTTAGAAACAGGGTCCATTCCCATCATGGTATGACAAACCTGAAAAGCTTGGAGAAATTAAACAGAGACCATCCAGTTTCTCTTACAGAACTTCCGCTGAAGGAGGGGCAGCATCCACGGAGCCAAGCAGTTGATACATCTTCAGATGTAAGCCGATGTGGCCATGGATGAGCCAGATCCCACTCCTGCAGTGGTACTACTTCTACTGTCACGTCAGTGGTGGAAGTGTCCACAACCAGATGTTGTCGACCATGTGGTCATGATGTGGACCTAGTCATGTAGAGAGCTTATCCAGAAGGCATCGTTCACATTCAGGTAGCACTCTGATTTCTAGGCAGTGTCATGGAACTAGCAGTGCAACACCCATCAAAGGTAGTTCATGTGATGGGGGGGTCATCAGTGATGTACTTGATCATCTACCATCCATGGCTCACACCTGACCAGGATGCTAGTGCATAGTGCTAGGTCAAATGCTGTGGATTTGTCTCTGTAGATGCACATGCACACATTACACCTCACAATGCCCATGACAGCTCAGACACAAAACATTCTTCAAAATTTCATTTTTTACATCTGGAAATACTGGTCCTGACAGTACATACTTGCTCTGACCTTATTTCTCACACTCATACATACACATACCTTTGTGACAGACTTGTCCTTTTATAACCTTCCCCAACATATATGTACACACACACACACACACACACACACACACACACACACACACACACACACACACACACACACATACACACACACACACACATATGCACATTGTGACAATGATGATGATTATGTCCTAACCTTTGCACAATCTGTGGTTTAGGGTTGTCTATGTCTGATGAACAGAGGGGCCAGATAATGCTTGTTTAGTCAAAGGTCATGTTTTCATTAGCATATGTAAGAATTTAAAATTTTGTTTAGTCCACTTAACTTCAGTAGTGTTATTATTTATAGCAGTCATAGTAGTAGTATTAATAGTAGTGTCTCCAGACACTGGAACCAAACCAGTCTGGTTTTGTCAAGGGTAGGTCATGCCTATTCAACCTAGTGGACTTCTTTGAAAATGTCAACAAAGCAATGGATGAGGGCAAATTGGTTTGTACTGCCTACCTTGACCTGGCCAAGGCATTTGACAAAATACCCCACTTGAGCACTGTTGATAAACTCAAGCGGTTAGGCATAAACCCTTAGGTCACCCAGTGGATTTCAGGATCTCCCACTGGTTAACAGACAGGACTCAGGATGTTAGAATCGGTGAGTACACCTCTACAAAGAGGCCATTTACCAATGGAGTCCCTCAAGGACCAGTCCTGGGAATGGTCCTTTTTGGCATCTACTTCTCTGAAGTCAAAGGCCAATGTTAATGTCCTCTCACTGACCAAACAAGCAGATAAATGCAAATTAGGAGCAATCATAGAATCCACCACTGACTCAAATGTTCTCCAAGCAGAGATGACACAGACAAACAATTTGTGTCAGAGCCATGGACTAAAACTAAATGGCAAGAAGTGCATAATAGTATCTTTTTGGGAAGTCATCTACCCCTGATAACTATCATATTGACAAAGTGCTCATAAGAGTAGACATGGTAGTTAGGGGACTTGAGGACACACATAGACAATCATCTAGTATTTGACCACAATGTGTCTACAATAGTTAGGGCATCTTTCTGTCATGTACAACTTATAAAGACAAGTATGGCATCTAGATCCAAGGAGTTCATTGTTCCTCTGTATTCAGCATTCATAGGAACTATCATTGAGTATGATGCCCCTTTGGAATGTATGTAACCAGGCAAAGCCTAACAATTAGAACATCCACAGAGGTTCCTCACTAAAAAAATACAGGGTCCAAATAACATGTCCTATGCAGATTGCCTCAAAGCCCTATCACTGTATTCTGTTTCCTACAAGCTGTTGAGGGGAGATCCATGCCTGGCATATAGGGCATCACCACACCCTACTCTGGCAGACCTCCTGCAAACAAGCAAAACAAACAGCACTAGAATTACCCATTCTACATACATAAACCATGCCTGTGTTATAAATAGGACCCACTGGAGAGACAGGTATGCATCTCAGAGACTACCCATTTTCTGGTACAGGATCCCCATCCATGTGCAGAAGAGTTCCTCTCTAAACCAATTCAAGTGAAACTTGGACAATTGAATGGGGAATAGGGAGCTTGTAAATGGTTCATCTCCCATTACCCTGGTTGTAAATCTTTTTTCCTCCCAAGACCCTGCTTAACATAAGATCACAGAATGATAGGATCATAGGAAGTTACTAGGCTAATGGACCTAGGACCCTTACAAGCCTAGCCAAGTTACATTTGTTTTCATGATCAGCACCTATTTCCCATGTCCAAGAGAGACACAGGTAGAACCCCCAGGGTGAATTTATGGTTACCTATCCAATTGGCCATATTGCATTTGAAGATGGCCAATGAGGTGCTCTGTTTGAGATGAAGTGGAAGTCTGTTGCAAAGGTGTGGTCACCTCTGGGAGACAAATATGTCTGTCCAGCAGGTTCTGTTAATGTAACATGGCAGGTTAAGGTCTTTAGAGTGAGCAACTTGTGTGCCATTTGACTTACGGATATGGAGAATTTTCAGTAAAGCAGGGTCAGAGATTGCCCTATATGGAAGGCAGAGATTACCTCTGTGTAGTCTGTATGAAACAGAATAAAGTGAAAAGTGATTTCAGCTGATCTACATAGGACAGATGCTGAAGACCTTGAATTTTCCTTGTGAGGAACCTTTGTGGGCTCTCTAATTGCTGCAGGTGTTTGGAAAGGTACATATCAAAAGAAGCATTGTTATCAGTTATTGGCCTGATGAGGGAAGAGTACATGGAAGTTTTATTTTTGTTTTCTGGAGGTAATGTTCTTACATATGAGATCAGCAATATAGAATGCCCTTCTTACCACTGTGGAGACAAGGTGATCAAAGGTAAGGTTGCTGTCAATCTGTGTGCCCAGGTCTCTCACCACTGAGTGCATACTTAGGATGTCGCTGTTGATGTGGTAGTTAACAGGAACATTGTCCTTTTTGAAAGGGATGATAATACTTTTTTTTTAATTGAGTGTAAGACCATAACTTTGGCACCAATCAGTTGCTTGCATAAGACCATCTTGTAGGATGTTAACATCATTTGTAGATTCTATGACTGCTCCAATTATGCAGGCATCAGCAAACTTTGTCAGACACAGACCTTTAGTTTTTTCTTGTACTTTGGCAAAATAGATTCCAAATAGTTGAGGTCCCAGGACTGATCGCCATGATGCCATGATGGAACACCATTGGTTATGGGTCTGCTGTTGGAGGTGGATTTCCCTATTTTGACTGTATGGGTTCTATCAGTGAGCCAGTTTGTGACCCACCTAATTATATAAGGGTTGATAAATAGCTGGGTGAGTTTGGCAATGATGTCTGAGCGAGATATAGTTTCAAAAGCCTTGGTAGGCCCCTCATCCAGGGCTTTGGTGACTGTCTCGAAGAAGTCCACAAGGTGTATCAGCCTTTACAGATACAAGGTTGGGGGCAGGTGGTAGGGATGTCATCTAGTACATGTGATGGGGACAAGGGAGTGAAGTTTTCACAGAAACAGTTGGCTATCAGGTTAGCTATGTCTACAGGCTCATTATATGTGGTATCATTAGCTACCATTTCAGTGCAAATCTGGGCCTTTCCTTTTAGGTTACGGATGTAACTAAAGAATGCCTTATGACTGCCCTTAGTTGAGGAAGCTAATTTGGATTTATAATTTGCTTAGGAGGACTTCACAAGATGTTTTATTTGTTTGCTCAAGCTTAGGATGGAGTGTTCCCAGTTTAGGGCCCACTTCTTCTTAGTCTTAGACACCAAGGAAATCAGAATTGATTTGGGATGCATTGCTAAGCTTAAAAAAGCCACAGTGGTTGTTAGCCAAGTATACAACTATGAAACTACTAATATTAAGGTAGTAATACTAGTTTAGGAATGTCATAACAATTACTGCTATATGCAACAAATATAGACTGAGTATGGATGCATTTTTCAAGGATTTTGGAGAGTGGGGAAAGCATAGCTGTAGGTCTGAAATTAGAGGGGTCAGTGGAATTATCCCCTTTATGTAATCACATTGTGTAGAAGGATTTCCATATCAGGGACTCTGTAAAGAGCAGGTCATAAACTCCCTCTCTAAGGGCAGAAATACAGCATCGATGGGACCTGATAACCTACATGGCTGTATCCTACATGGGCTTCAACAAGAATTTGTAATACTATTGGGTACACTTTTCCGTCATAGTCTAACCACAAACTTCATCCCACTTGCAACAAATATAGACAAAATGAAGTATAATGCATTCAAATGGAACACAAATATTTTATTGGCATATGTTTTATGCTTTGATACTGTGTATCAGGCATAAGTAGACCCATGACAAGCAATCCCAAAGAGGGTTGGGCAACCTGGTTAACAAATAAAATAAATAAATGAAACAAATAATGGTGATATCTCAGAGCCATCAGATCAATACATAACCAGCGGTTGAAAAAAAGTAAAATAATAAAAGCAATCTCTTTAACTGCAAATTCCATCTCCCTTAAAAAGTTAACATTTACCCAACTCATGATATTTAATAATGCCTACTATACACGTTTTAGCTTACATAAATTTAACCCAAAAAATTCTCCTAAATGCCCATATTGTAAAGATGAGATGCATATATAAACTGTGGAATTCCTTAAAACTATAACTACAGAAGATGAGTTACCAAAACTCAACACTGTCTTGGGAATTTATGATATTGCATATCCCTCCAAATGACTTATCTAGATCCCAAATGACTATACTCATCAATATTTTTTTTACTAATGAAGCTTTACATAGCTACTAACTGGCTGTCTCCATCTCAAACCTCATGGGAGAACTTTAGGACCTTAGCGATAAAACACATCTTAGCCCACAAATACGTAATTAATGATCAAAACAAAAATCCCTATAATTTGAAACTATGGGAACAAATCTTCAATATTATACTGTCTTAAAACATGGAATCTGAAATATTCCTTTGTTATACATATTATAAAGTATAATTTTACTTGGAACCACATTATTATAAGATATTTTTCCTGGAGAAATAAGGTGTGTTTGTACAATTATGGAAAATATGGAAGCATTCATGTAAATAGTGTATATATGTTATTAGAATGTTGTTAGAAACTTTGTTTGGAAACCACCTGTGTATTCCACTGTCAAATATTTTGTATTATTGAAAAAAAATACATAAAGTCTCTCAGTAGTTATTGGCACTTATATGATAACCAGACAAACATGACAAAAGGGAGTCATGAATCAGATATTTGGTTTTCATGAAAAAAGCATACCTGACTGGTCAGAAAGATGGTTTAGCCAGCTAATGTCTTATAAAGGGTTTGCATAAATCCACCAGAAGAAGATTTTGTCTCTTCCGGTAGAATTATTATGCCAGTGCAAGATGCCAGTAAAAACACTTACAAAGTGTGTGGTTCTTTAACTATATGTTTGCTCAAAGCTGCAGTGAGTTAGGCCTTCTGCCTTTGCTCTGCTGTTGTATGTTGTGAGACTACAAAAGATATGTACTTATTTTTAACTGTTTTCTGCACTTCTGATTAAAGCAATATTTACTGAATATCTGTCTAAACTGTGCAACTGGTTTTTTAGGCCTAGTAAATTCAGTCCTTACCTGTGTTCAGACCTTTAAGCTGCGGTGGTACAGCAGTAGCATTGTCGCCTCACAGCAAGAGGTTCTCCCATTTGATTCTTGGCTGGAGCTCCTTCTGTGTGGAGTCTGCATGTCCTCCCCGCGGTCGAGTGGCATTCGAAAGACATGCGTGAATGGGCATGTCTTCGTTGAAGGTTGGGCATCGGGCTGGCACCTAGGCATCATAAAAATCGACTACCAATCATTAGCAGACTGGAGTTCCGCCGTGGTGACCCCTAACCGGGAAAAGCCGAAAGAAGAAGAACAACCTCTGTTCAGACCTTTGTCTTTTTTATTTCTCTGTCCTGTGCATTTTACTTGTTGCTGTACTTGAAAAACTCTGGCAGAGAGCTGAATATCTATTACTGTTTCTGACCTTTGGAGCTTGTAGTACAATCTTTTGTCTAGAGAGGCCTAGCTGTTTCTTTGTGGGAGGGGGATTCAGTCTGGTCTGATCTGTTCAGAGCTGTGCATTTTACTTGTTGCTGTACTTGAAAAACACTAGCATAGAGATGAGTATCTATTACTGTTTGTGACATTTAGAGATTGTAGTACAATCTTTTGTCTGGAGAAGCCTAGCTATTTCTTTGTTAGAAGGGGATTCAGTCTGGTCTGATCTGGCTAGAGATACTACACAGGGCCTCTGTTTTTTTTAATTGGATAATTTGGCTGGTTCCTGTTTCTCTGCTTTAAATAGCCAGTGTTTAAATAAATTTGTACTTGTCTCCTCAAAGCTGCAGTGTTAGGCCTTCTGCCCTTGCTCTGCTGATGTATGCTGTGAGACTATAAAAGATAAGTACTTATTTTCAACTATTTCTGCACTGCTGATTAAAACAATATTTGCTGCATATCTGTTTAAACTGTGCAACTGTTTTTTAGGGTTAATAAATTCATTCCTTACCTCTGTTCTGATCTTTATCTCCTTTTTGTTTCTCTGTCTGTTCTGTGCATTTTACTTATTGCTGTACTTGGAAAATACTAGCATAGAGCTGAATATCTGTTACTGCCTGTGACATTTGGAGCTTTTAGTAGAATCTTCTGTCTAGAGAGGCTTTGCTGTGTCTTCATAGCAGGGGATACAGTTTGGTCTGATCTGGCTAGAGCTGTGCATTTTTCTTGTTGCTGAACTTGAAAAACACTAGCATAGAGATGAGTATCTATTACTGTTTGTGACCTTTGGAGCTTGTAGTACAATTTTTTTTGTCCAGACAGGCCTATCTGTTTCATTGTGGAAGGGGGATTCAGTCTGGTCAGATCTAACTATAGATTCTATACAGGGGTCTGTTTATTTATTTATTTATTTATTTTTGATTGGATAATTTGGCTGGTTCCTATTTCTCTGTCTTAAATAGCCAGTGTTTAAACCAGTTTGTACTTGTTTGCTCAAAGATGTAGTGAGTTAGGTCTTTTCGCCTTGTCTACTGTTGTATCCTGTGAGACTACAAAAGATTTATATTGTATTCATTGTTTCCATGTTTTGTACTGTTATATCATGGAGCTTTTCTCCCCGGGCCTCTACTGAAAATGGGTTCTCTAGGCCCATTGGACTTTCCCAGTAAACAAATGCCAATAAATAAATAAATAATTTTTCAACTATTTTCTGCACATCTGATTAAACCAATATTCGCTGCATATCTCTTTAAACTACAACTTTTTTTAGGCCTAGTAAATGTAGTCCTTGCCTCTGCTCTGATGTTATAAGCTTGGTGGCTCTTGACTTGCCCACCTCTACTATAAATTTCATACTGGGCACTCCCCAGTTCCATTACATCAGCTCATTCTACTGAGATCAGTTGTGATGGGCCACCCCTTTAGCTTCTTAACCTTGAATTATCTTCTGTCTCCTCATTTTCTACTAAAATAAAAAAATGGCCCTTTTCGTACTTCATTTTGCTGCTTGTGCTTAGGTGTTAAATTGCATTTAGATTGCCGCACTTGACACTGCTTGTCAGTAGGCTTATACCTTATTTGAGCTGCTTTTTACTGTTGTGATTGTTAGTTAAGTTATCACATTTGCACTGTTTTAAAGCAATTTACTGACTAACTGCATTTCACTACCGATTAACTGTATTTTTTCATACTGTGAGTTCTGTATTTTGTCTGTAGTGGTTAATATGTGTTTCTTGTGAGTTTTACTGTGCTCTTAACCCTTAAATTGAGTAGCATAGTCTGATACAGGTTTGCTGCATCCAGAGCTGCAGCTGCACTGTTTTTAACCCTTTGTAAGGTATTGTAGCTGCAAATTTTCCTTTAGCAGCACTTGTGTGATCACCTAGTAGTACTACTCTTCCACCCTTTACTCTCTTAGCTCTCTTTGGCCTCTCTACCTCAGTTTCTAACAAATATGCATGGACAATTTCCTACACTTTCTACTACCCATCTGGTTGATATGGGCGTCCTGAATCAGTGCAGCAGCTGCCTCATATACACAGACAACCCTCTACTACTACCACCTAGGAACCCAATTTGTGAGAGTTGCACTTGCATTAAGAACCTAGAGTCAATGCTCTCTCTCACACAAGCCAATATATCTGGTATGGAGAAGGCTGTCAACACAAACACCACACCTCAAATACCACCCACACGTACACAACACACATCTACATATGTGGACATCCTGAAAAAAACCTCAGAGGCAAAAACACATGCAAACTCCACTGCCCACCACACTGCACACCACACATAGTCCACACATCAGTGTCTTACAGCCACTAAGGCCAAAACATAAACCCAAGATATTAGTTATAGGAGACTCCATTGTGAGACACACAGATGTGCCCCTCACCAGGCTGGAAAAGGAGAAAGTCACAGTTAGTTGTTTGTCAGGTGCCAGAATCCACCATATCACCCTTGCACTCAAGTCTATCAACAACATGCACTATTATGACCCTGTCATAGGCCATGTTGGCGTGAATGACTTGAGACATACCTCACTGGACTATATGAAGAGAGACATGATCAATATCACTGAATATGTGTCCCAGGCAGGTATGTTCCTAGCCTTAAGCAGCATTCTACCATCACCCTGAATGATGACTCCATACAAACAGAAAATGATTGACTTTAACAACTGGCTTAGTTTCTGGTGTTTCCAAGGGGATCCAGTACCTGATAGCCTGGGAAGACATGACTGGCAAACCACAATGCTTTGCCAGAAATTATATGCATCTGTCTCCCTTGAGCTTCAGGCTCCTGGCAAAGGATCTTGCCTCCCCCATAGTCCCTTTTTTAGGCAATGCCATGAGGTCAAAACTACCAACATGAAAATTTCATCAAAACATAAATTAAAGGTCATGCTGCTAAACACTAGGAGTCTAAACATGAAACTACACTCATTGCAAGCATTCTTAACAATGGAATATGCGGACATTTGTGCAGTCACAGAAACCTTATTCAAAGCTGCGGAGAACACCCCAGCCATACCAGGTTACTCATCCTATCATACATTCAGACACCAAACCATGGGCAGCAAAGCAAAAAGGAGGTGGAGTAGCAATATATATATATATATATATATATATATATATATATATATATATATATATATATATATCTATATACATATATATATATATATATATATATATATATATATCTATATACATATATATATATATATATATATATATATATATATATATATATATATATATATATATATATATATATATATATATATATATATATATATATATATATATATGACATACATACCTCCAAGCTGGTCAAACAGTATGACACACAGGAGATATTCCAGGTGCAGTTAACCATTGACAGGACCCCTATTCAAATCATAGCTAGCTACAGGCCTCCAACTTTGACTCAAGATGCCCACTCCACCTATCCGGACCTCTTCAAATCTATCAAGATTCAACCCTTTACCCAGGAGTTTAACTATCCAGCCATAGATTAAACAGATGCCTTACGCAGACCTTCTCAAAAAACTTCAGCTTTACTCCGTCGCATATCGCCTACTCAGAAGTGATCTCTGCCTAACATACAAAGCTATGTCAAACCCAGAGCTGTTAGACATGCTCCACTTAAAGAAATCCCAATCCCTCTTAGCTACATGCTCTAGGGACCTAAATCTTGTCACCATCATAAACAGAACATGCTGGAGGGATAGATTCCTGTCCCGGATACTTCCCATACTCTGGAACAAACTACCTATCTACATCAAACAAAGCTCCTCATTAGCACTCTTCAAGAAAAATCTTGATGATTGGATGGGAGATAAGAAATACACTCCGGGGATCACTTCTGTGGCTCTGCTCAACATGGGTACAGGAAAATAATTTTCATGGGTGGTGAAAGTCAGGGTACCATAGCCTAGTACCTACCTATGAACCTATGAAAGGTTTCTACTAAACATTATGATCAAAGGGGACCATTGAAAACTCAGCCATATCATCCAATACTGTTGAGAAATTAACAATGTTCACCTCTAAGTTCATTTTCTCCAGGTCTATATGAAAAAAATCAACTTACCACTATTTCAGCATTCTAAAAAGCAAAACTAGAATGTTGACTGCTTCCATGATCGAGAATACAGAACACTGAGACTTAGAATTTTAACAAAATATCAAGACTATAAACATACATACCTATGGCCCTGATGACTGTGTTAGATTTAAGGTGATTGTTATCAATATCGTGACCAGACATATTGCTACATTTACCAAAGAAAACTATTAATTTAATGAGTTTTTTTCTGCTTTTAAAGAGGAAATATTCCTGTTGCATTGAGGCATTGGTATCCATGGAGTGGAAAGAAATAATTACAGCCAGCAGCTTCTATAATATGACCTTCCAGAAATCTGAGCTATCTAAGTGGTATAATATGACCTTCCATATATCTGAATTATCTACGTGGTACAATATGATATGACCTTCCATAAATCTAAGATATCTAAGTTGTATAATATGACCTTCCATAAATTAATGATATCTAAGTGGTATAATATGACCTTCCATAAGTCTTAGTTACCTAAGTGGCATACTATGACCTTCCATAAATCTCAGTTATCTTAGTGGTATGATATGTCCTTCCATAAATCTGAGTTATCTAAGTGGTATAATGTGTCCTTTCATAAATCTGAGTTATCTAAGTGGTGCAATATGACCTTCCATAAATCTGAGTTATCTAAGTGGTATATCTGAGTAGAAATAGAGCAATAATGGTTGTAAGCTACGAGGCAAAGTTCCTTCAGAAATATCATTTAATACAGATATATCACTATAAGTATCCTAAAATAGATGTTTTGATTTACAAGAGCTTATAACAGCATCACTTCTTTTTTCCTGGTCTTAATTATTGCCAGAAACAAAGTACAGTAAAGCCCATGACCCCAGTTATGATGTTCATTGCCACAATATTTGAGTTTTTTGCATAAAATCTTACCGTACACCTGTTTAATAAATTCACTTTGGGTAACATTCCTTGTAATTGAGTATTTAATATGAATGATGTTAGGGGATATTGTCTGCACTTAAATAATTTGATAAACTAAATAAGTGATAGCTAGATGTAATTTTGTACTCAGTTAATGCCGAATGCCTACAGTCATTCCCCCTATATAAAGCAGAGTCCTCCACAAACTCAGGCAATTACAGACCGTTAAGTCTGACCAGCTTCATATTCAAAGCCATGGAAAGACTTACCACAGAAATAATCAGGACATAGGGAACCTCCAAACACTGGACCCATCTCAGTATGGACTCATGAAGGACAGGTCATGCTCACTCCACCTGGTGGAATTTTTTTAAAGAGGTCACCAAAGCAATCGATGAAGGCAGAATGGCACACACCACATACCTTGACCTGGCCAAAGCTTCTGACAGAATTGACCACACAGGGATAGTAGAAAAGCTAAATAAAGTGAGAATAAACCCCTATGTCACCCGTTGGATTGCCAACTGACTCACAGATAGGATGCAGATAATCATAAATAGGGGAAGTTTCTACCACAGAGAGACTGGCCATTAGTTGTTGTCACCCAGGGTTTTGTGCTGGGACCTTCCCTGTTTGGCATTTACTTTTCAGATGTAAAAGCCTATACCAAAGTGCATCAATTGACCAAGTTTGCAGATGATTGCAAGATAGGATCAATCATTAAATCCAGAAATGACTTAGCCATCCTGCAGGAAGGTTTGTTCCAAATAAATAACTGGTGCCAAAATGTTGGACTGTAGCTCAATGCCAAAAAAATGCACTAGTGCATCCTTTGGGAAATCATCTACCTCAGGGGAACTACCATATTGACAATACGCCCCTAATAAAAGGCCCAGTTGTTTAGGATATGGAAATTTATGTGAACAGTGATCTAACTTTTGATCAACATGTGTCTAATGTTGCAAGAAAGTCCTTATATATTGCACAGCTTCTAAAGAAAGGGATTGTATCTAGATGGAGTTCAGATCTCATTAAGCTAGTTAGACATACACTACAGCTGGAACACACAGACAGGTAGTTTACTGAAAGAATAAAAGGCCTAAACAACATGTTCTTCATGGACCGACTCAAGTACCTCGCACTAGACATGGTATCCTACAGATTGATAAGTGTCTGGCATACAAGGCATCCTCTGACTCATTATTGATGGATTTACTACACATCAGCAAGTCAAACTGCATCAAAGATACTCGGTCCAGGGATCTAAACCTCTTCCACAATATAAACGGAACAGTCTGGAGGGACAGGTATACTTCTCAGACAATACCACTGCTCTGGAACAGTCTCCCCATCCACATAAAACAAACATCATCCCTGTCCAGATCTATGGATGGAAAACAAAAAAAAATATCCCAGGACTCCCCCCCTGTACTACTAATGGACAGAGACAGCTCCAAAATGCTTTATCCCCATTTATGGGGCCACTCAAATTATCTAACCTATGATCCCAGTTATTCTCATTTGGGGCAATTTCAAATTAATCACCCTTTGGATGGGTAAGCCCAGTCTAAAACTAAATGGGACAGGCTATTTCAAGCACAAAATATTGAGCTAGGATTACAATGGTCCACAGGGGCAGCTAGTCTAGTACTTACCTATGAACATATAACAGTGTAGGATCTGAGAATGAAAAAAAATATTATGCAAAGAATATGAGAAAATGACATAAAGAAACATGCAATTGTACAAGTCTGGCATATTTTCACAATGTCATGGCACAGGTAATAGGATTGAACTACTACAATTGACACAGAGATGTAAAAGAATCAAATAAACCAACATTTTGCATAATTCTCTAAAGATCACTTTGCTGTAGTTTATAAAATGCCTTATTGAAATCCATAAAAAAGAGCAGCCATTGAAAGATGACTAATCTTTTAATTTGCTGAATATTATAGAATGCCTACAGTAGACCCAGTAACCCTTGTAGATCTGGCACAGCATTAGCATGATGTTGTAACCCTTGTTGATCGGTCACAACATTATGCTAATTCTCACTTATAATACCTTCCAGGACCTTTCTCTGTCAGTTCTTCAACACTTTTGCCAAGATTTTAACATCCACTAGGATAAAGTGGAATGTCCTAGAACTATTTACCTCCAATGGATATTTACCCACCTTCAGTTTAGTGACTATTTTTGCTATCTTTATTTGAGTAGGTAAAATACTCCTAACTTTACTCTCATTGTATAATGACTTATACACATTTTAGGGAGGAAGGGAGGTAGGAAAGGGGAAAAATAGGACAACAACCTGAAATTTTGCAGATATTAACAATGCAATGAAAAGGAGAAACAGTGTTAATGAAGTTAAAGTGGGACTATCCTGATTTAATTTTTCTACAAGATCTGAAGTTTAAACCTTGAAAATAACAAAAGTTAGAAAAGAAAGGTTATAAATGCTTGGACCCAAGTTGGGCAAAAAAGGTGGTAGAAGAAGAAAATTCTAAACAGTTTTGTTGAGCAATGGAAGGCAATGAAGACAGTGAAAGATGAGGAAGGCAGATGGGTGGTTGTTAGATGACTAAGGGGAAACATAAGACTTGTTTTGAGTTCCTTTTACAGGCCCAATACAGACAGGCCCACGGTTTTCTGATATTGAATGAGGAATTTACATGCATTAAATAAAGTGGGAGACAGAGAAATTATAATGGGTGAATTCAATGTGGGTCTAGATCCTGAAAGGGATATGAAATATGGAGATGAATTTCATAGATGCAGTCAAAAAGCCCTAGTGGTGGGGTATGGAACAAGAAGCTGGTGAGTTTACATTTTCAGCCCAGTTGTTTAGGATATGGAAATTTATGTGAACAGTGATCTAACTTTTGATCAACATGTGTCTAATGTTGCAAGAAAGTCCTTATATATTGCACAGCTTCTAAAGAAAGGGATTGTATCTAGATGGAGTTCAGATCTCATTAAGCTAGTTAGACATACACTACAGCTGGAACACACAGACAGGTACTTTACTGAAAGAATAAAAGGCCTAAACAACATGTTCTTCATGGACCGACTCAAGTACCTCGCACTAGACATGGTATCCTACAGATTGATAAGTGTCTGGCATACAAGGCATCCTCTGACTCATTATTGATGGATTTACTATACATCAGCAAGTCAAACTGCATCAAAGATACTCGGTCCAGGGATCTAAACCTCTTCCACAATATAAACGGAACAGTCTGGAGGGACAGGTATACTTCTCAGACAATACCACTGCTCTGGAACAGTCTCCCCATCCACATAAAACAAACATCATCCCTGTCCAGATCTATGGATGGAAAACAAAAAAAAATATCCCAGGACTCCCCCCCTGTACTACTAATGGACAGAGACAGCTCCAAAATGCTTTATCCCCATTTATGGGGCCACTCAAATTATCTAACCTATGATCCCAGTTATTCTTATTTGGGGCAATTTCAAATTAATCACCCTTTGGATGGGTAAGCCCAGTCTAAAACTAAATGGGACAGGCTATTTCAAGCACAAAATATTGAGCTAGGATTACAATGGTCCACAGGGGCAGCTAGTCTAGTACTTACCTATGAACATATAACAGTGTAGGATCTGAGAATGAAAAAAAATATTATGCAAAGAATATGAGAAAATGACATAAAGAAACATGCAATTGTACAAGTCTGGCATATTTTCACAATGTCATGGCACAGGTAATAGGATTGAACTACTACAATTGACACAGAGATGTAAAAGAATCAAATAAACCAACATTTTGCATAATTCTCTAAAGATCACTTTGCTGTAGTTTATAAAATGCCTTATTGAAATCCATAAAAAAGAGCAGCCATTGAAAGATGACTAATCTTTTAATTTGCTGAATATTATAGAATGCCTACAGTAGACCCAGTAACCCTTGTAGATCTGGCACAGCATTAGCATGATGTTGTAACCCTTGTTGATCGGTCACAACATTATGCTAATTCTCACTTATAATACCTTCCAGGACCTTTCTCTGTCAGTTCTTCAACACTTTTGCCAAGATTTTAACATCCACTAGGATAAAGTGGAATGTCCTAGAACTATTTACCTCCAATGGATATTTACCCACCTTCAGTTTAGTGACTATTTTTGCTATCTTTATTTGAGTAGGTAAAATACTCCTAACTTTACTCTCATTGTATAATGACTTATACACATTTTAGGGAGGAAGGGAGGTAGGAAAGGGGAAAAATAGGACAACAACCTGAAATTTTGCAGATATTAACAATGCAATGAAAAGGAGAAACAGTGTTAATGAAGTTAAAGTGGGACTATCCTGATTTAATTTTTCTACAAGATCTGAAGTTTAAACCTTGAAAATAACAAAAGTTAGAAAAGAAAGGTTATAAATGCTTGGACCCAAGTTGGGCAAAAAAAGGTGGTAGAAGAAGAAAATTCTAAACAGTTTTGTTGAGCAATGGAAGGCAATGAAGACAGTGAAAGATGAGGAAGGCAGATGGGTGGTTGTTAGATGACTAAGGGGAAACATAAGACTTGTTTTGAGTTCCTTTTACAGGCCCAATACAGACAGGCCCACGGTTTTCTGATATTGAATGAGGAATTTACATGCATTAAATAAAGTGGGAGACAGAGAAATTATAATGGGTGAATTCAATGTGGGTCTAGATCCTGAAAGGGATATGAAATATGGAGATGAATTTCATAGATGCAGTCAAAAAGCCCTAGTGGTGGGGTATGGAACAAGAAGCTGGTGAGTTTACATTTTCAGGGTTTGAAACAGAAAAAACCTAGTAGAATGGATAGATTATTTATGAATACAAAAATATTTGAGGAAATCACAGCTGTGTACAACAGAGAAAGAAAATGAGCAGTCCATGCTATTGTTAGGATAAGCTGGGAATGAGGAAATCAGACAATAGGTGGGGGACATGAAATCTGAAGCACTGGGTGAGGAGTGACAATATTAAATAGATACAGGACATGGTTATAAAGACCATAGATGTCAGTAAAAACTCCAAGGCACACAGGGATCTATGAATTAGAAGGAGTGAAGACTCCATTGCGGTGTAATTTCTTGGCAAGATGAGGCGAAAATGAGAAATGAAAGGGTGCATGAAGTGATATCTCTAGAGGATAGACTTAGAAAGCTGCAAGATACTACATAGGCAGAAATAGTGCAGGATACAAGCTATCAGGGCAAGCAGCTGCAATGGGCAGACTGAAAGAATATTTGAAATCCAATGATAAAAGCTGATATGATGAAAAAAGAGGCAGGGTTAGTGGGTGAAGAGAAAGAGTGATATCAATATGTTGTTCTGGAGAATCAAGAATCAGAGAAAGAAGCCCTGGATCAGTTTTGGGGAAGATGAAAGGGGAGATTACACTGACCTTTACAAAAGGTCAGACCCCAAGTTACAGTTAACTATAACTTGAACTAATGTGTATCCAGTGAAGAGAAACATCAAAGAATACATTTGTTAGTAAGAAAGGGACACGTGATTGAGATCATCAGACATCTGAAGTGGGATAAAGGCAAATGTGTCAATCAATACGCCATTGCGTTCTATAAAAGAGTGAGTTTTCAAGTGAATACTACAGTGAGAGATCTGTTAATAATGCCATAGAAGAAGGGAGATTAATTCTGTGGAAATGGCCACAGCAACTGCATTGTATAAACATAAATAGAAAGAGACATGATGTGATGATGTGAGGTTTTGTATCTGTGTCAGGGAGAATAGGGCATTACATATGCCTGCATAGCTAGCTGGAGTTTTCTAAAGAATTTTGTGTCATTTGTCATTCTCTCAACTTCTAAACCTAGACACATCAGTATGCTGTATCTCATCCTACCTGCCCTATCATAATATAACTACCTCCTACTTCATCTCTCATTTGTTGTCCATTATAACTTGACTTTGAGCTACTAAACCAAATTTGTACTTCTATTCCATATGTTTATGAGCTTTAGGAAATTAATCTCAGTGTTTTTTTTCACTATACCTGTGAGTAATTTCCCTTTTAAAGCTCAATTGTATTATATACTTACCCTGACACACTTTGTATATATTTTTTCAATGAACTTTATAAATTGTAATTATTCATTTTAGATCTGTGTGGAGTTTAAGAATTGTAATTTTGCATTGTGACTTTGCAATTTTTGTTTCTGTTGTGGACCTTTTCTCCCAGGCCTCCACTGACAAAAGTCACTAGCCCAGTCAGACTTTCCTGATCTACAAATGTCAGATCAATAAATACTGTACTCTAGTGATTGCAAAAATATGGGATACCCTTTAAAGATTTAAAGAAATCCCAATCCCTCTGAGCTACACACTCTAGGGACCTAATCCTTGTCACCACAATAAACAGAACATGCTGGAGGGATAAATTCCTGTCCCAGAGACTTCCCATACTCTGGAACAAACTACCTATCTATATCAAACAAATCTCCTCATTAGCACTCTTCAAGAAAAATCTTGATGATTGGATGGGAGATAAATACACTCCGGGGATCACTTCTGTGGCTATACTCGACAGTGGCCCTAGGGCCAATAACCTAGTACCTACCTATGAACCTATGAACCTATAAAAGGTCCAAGTAATGGGTTTTAGTGGGGCAGACTTGTTAATCTAAGAGTTCCTCCTGATTGTGAGCACCTCAGATGGAGAGTAAACAGCACACTAAGGGAAAATATAACAAGTTATATGTTTGCATCAATAACAATGCCTCATGTTTTAAGCTATTTAGCCAATAAAAATGCCCAGAACTGAGCTCAGTGCCAGTAACCTTCAATTGGTTGCATTCTGACTGCACAGTCCTGCCATGAGGGTGCAGGGGTAAGCTTTCAAACATAAAGATATCCTAGACTAGTGTTCAATTGCTACAAACAGAACTAGATTCAACAGACCTGAATCTAGTCTATGCTACAGCAGTTAAAGTGCAACAAATTTACAAAAAATAGTTCAGGCAATTGGCCCTTTAGCAAGAAACAGTTTACAAAGTACAAAAATACAATGTTAAATGTACTTAATATTTTCAGAAAACAACAGATGCTTTGCATCGGTCTAGAGATGCCTTGGATTGATGATGGATAACTTTTTTGACCAAATTAGTCATTTTTTTATTAATAGAAAGTACAATTATAGGTTCATAGAAGGTTACTAAGCTAATGACCCTAGTATCTTTACAAGCTTAGCTGTGTAAAAACTCTTATTGACCATATTTAGATAGTTATTGATAGTAAAGCACTTTTGTGATCAGCACCAAATAGCCCTGTCCATGAGGGACATAGGTGCCAACCCAAAGGTGAATTTGCATTTATCCATCTAGTTGTCAAGGTTGCACTTGAATAGGGTCATTGAAGAGCTCTGCTTCACATGGAGGGGGAGCTTATTCCAGAAGAGAGACAATCTCTGTGAGATATATATCTCTTGAACCTGTTCTGTTAAAGACACAGGTAAGGTTGAGATCCCTGGAATAAGTGAGTCTTGTCCCATTTGATTTGCAGGTGTGCAGCATTTCCATTAGGACAGGGTCTGAGACTGCCCTGTAGGGCAGGCACAGGTTGCCTCTCAGCAGCCTGTGTGATGCAGAGTACAGTGACACGGCTTTCAGTCCTTCCATGTATGCCATGTGTTGGGGGCCCTGGATTTTCTTGGTTAGAAACCTCTATGGTCTCTCCAGGTGCTGCAGGTGTTTGGTGAGGTATATACAGAAGACAGCATTGTACTCAATTAGTGGTTGGATAAGGGTCGATTACAGAGATGCTATAAACTCCCTGATCTTGGATGTGATACCCATTTTTATGAGATGCACATTGTAGAATGCTTTTCTTACCACTACAGACACATGGTGATCGAAGTTTAGATTGCTGTCAACCTGTGTTCCCAACTCTTGCACCACTGTGTTTGAACTTAGAAGGATGCTACCTATATCATAATTTGCAGAGACTACTTCTTTACCAAAGGGAATAATGAGACTTTTTTGTCTTAAATTTTAGTCTGTGAGTTTGGCACCAATCATTGGTCTGTATCAGCCCTTTCTGTGAGGAATCTACCCTCCTCTAATAGAATGCTGATTCATACTTCCTTATCAAATAACTTAGCAGGAGACACCATATTCCCTAATTCAGTTGGCAAAATATGGAGTCTCCTACCACAAGACCTTACAACCCTAACCTTACTCCCACTATTTAAAACTAACCTAAAACTTTTCCTCTCTAACCACTGGCTATGCTCTTGCAACAACCCTGACTAAACGTTTTTTTTTCTCTATTTATTTGATTTTTAAACTAACCTTTTTTTCTTAATTCCTAACTCTGTCACTCCTGAGTACTACTCACCTTGCTTGATTGTACTAGTCACTTTTTTATACAGTCATTTTTCTAAATTTTACTTCATTTGATGCTGTAATACTCTATCTAAGTGCCTCTCTCAAATCTTTCTACTTTTTAAGTCTTTTTTTAAACTGTTTTCAAATTTTACATTAGATGTTTCTGTATGTTTACAGTGTGTTTATTATTATTATTTAGTATGACGTTACTGGAGCTTTTCTCCCCGGGCCTCCACTGAAAATGGACATGTATCCAGTTGGACTAGCCCGGTCAACAAATGTAAAATAAATAAATAATAAATAAAATTGATGGGAGACTCCATGATTGTGTCCAGTTTGCAGTCATCTGCAAACTTGGTAAGCCTCATTATAATAATGTAGGAATACTTTGTATTGCTTTATACTCTAGCTGCAACTTTCTACATTAGAAAGTCTGTAAGAACTATAGATAGATGCATACATGTATATAATTTAGGTATAAAAAGTAACAATAAAGATAATGGTGCAGATGCAATAAACCCTACAGAGTATGCTAAGACCATGTGCACGTTGTGGTGTGATGCGCACATGGTAGGACACTGTTTTGGATTCAGTAAGTTGTACTACACAGTGTTTAGAGCCATGGAAATACGGTAAACACTGTGGCATACTAATTCCAGCATAAGCAGCTGAATTGCATGATAATCAACCAATCCAAGATGGAGGAGCTATTCAACAAGCTATGAAGCAACCACATAGACTCAGTGCTGATTTTCCATGTGAATTCCAAACTTATTAGAATACAGCCATGGAAAGGAGTCTACACAGAAAGAATGTTAGGGGGTGCTGTTGGTTTAATTAATGTGTTTATGCAATGGACTGAAGTCCACGCTGCTGCTAATAGACCATGGTCAAGAAGATAAGAGTTATTAGATCTCATTTAATTTATCAGAGTCTGTGTGAGGTGGAAACTGTAAAGCACTACAGGGTGGATACAGACACACTACAGGAACTGTACAACCTCTGTCATCCTCAACTCAGACCAAGGGCAAACCAAAGAGAACCAATACTGGTGGAGACAAAGGCATGTGTAACTGTAGCACCGGGAAACTTTCAGAGAGAAACAAGGGAATGCTTGGCGTGTCACAGTCATCGGCATCCAGGATCCTCCATCAATTCCTGAATGTTATGCTCCAACCTGCCAGTGAGCACATATATTTTCCCTGTACACCTGAAGACAAGGCCACAAATATGCAGGCATTCTAACCTGTAGCAGACTACCCTGAAGTACTATGTGCCATAGATTGTACATATATAGAAATCATATTACCACCTGGGAAACAGGGAAGGGTCTTCATAAATAGAAAGGGATTCCACTCTATTAACTGCAAAGTCATGTGTAACAGTAAGGGGATCGTCTTGAATGCGTCTGCTGTTAATGCAGGCGGTTATCATTACTCACATATCTGGTACAATTTCCAGCTATATCAGATGTTTACTAGGGGTGGTATCCCACAGGCCTATTTATTGGGGGATGCAGATTATGCACTGGAACTGTGGCTGACAACATCCATCAGAAATGCACAAACACCCACCGAAGAACTTCCTGATGAGTCACATGCTGAAACCAGAAATATCACTGAGCATGCATTTGGGCTGCTGAAGTCACAATTCTGGTGCCTAGATAAATCTTGGGGAGCCCTGCAGTACAATCCACATACATGTACTGAAATATTTACCATCTTTCCAATGCTTCACAACATCATCCTGAGAAAAACAGCTTCAAAACATCATCCTAGAAAAGCAGCTTCAGCAGGATCAACAAGTGGAAGGGGCACGCATTCTACCACCATTGGCAAGGTCACCACAGACACACAAAGGTGAGGAGTCAGAAGGGGAATCAGCAGCTGCTGTGGGTGTAGACAGAGGTAGGTGTGCTCGATACACCCTTGCAATGGCTAAGAGACGATGCACAGCTCAGTCACTCACCACATATGATGCTAAAACTTTTATCCTACTCACATACATATAGTAACACTGATGTCAGGCAATGCTCACAACCTTTACCTACTCATGCAATGGCTGTATACTCCTAGCATCAGACAGAGTCAGCACTCAACTAAAACTGTAGCAATGGCTGGATTTAGAAGGTAGGTGTTGAGCCTGTAATAGAACAAAAATGTGTAATAATACAAATGAATGGCATAACCTTGAATACTGTTACTTGGTAATGTAAGTTGGATACCAGTTGGCATAATGGTTAAGGACTTTGCTTGCTATGCATAAGTTATAAGGTTCCATCCCAACTTCTGACCACTACCTGTCTGAAGTTTGCGTGTTTTTCCTGTATCTCTGGGGGGCTCCTCCCACCTCCAAAAAACATACTGTCTTTTTCCAGTTCAAAACTTACTAATGAATGGAGCTGTGGGCAGCAGCACAGACTCTACATGGTGCCCTATAGGGGGAAGACTTGTACAGATCAACCATTTTGGGCATATACTGTGGTGTGCAGTATCATCAAGATAGGAGAACATGGATCACAGACTGTGTGCTGTGGCAGGGTTATCCACTTGACAAGAGTAAAATATGACTGTAGGTGATTTGGTCATGTTGACTAATGTCACCAAAAATGGGTATGAGTAGTTACCAGTGATAAGTGGGTTGAGGAACAGGCCTACTATGACTTATGCCAGGGACCCATGCTAATGGTGGAAGGGATTTATGTGCCCCTATTGGCCAGTGTGTGCCTGTCATAAAGTCCAACAGCCCTGGATCAACAAGCTACTGGCCGGCCAGTGTCTAGTTCCCCAGACTGGGTTACCTGGGATAGTTCTGATGAGTGAAAGCTGAAAGTAAATCCAATCAACTTGCCAAACATGAAGTGAAAATTGCTACTATTAATGTAAGTTTACTGACATATGACAGGATGCAGCTTGGAAGTGGATGACATGATGATACAGAGGAGGCTGAACATTCTGTGTACCCAAGAGACATGATTGAAGGGCAGGAAAGCAAAGCCACTTGGCTTGGGATCCAGAGTCTACTACTCAGGAGGGGGACAGGCTCAAAATGGCGTGTGAATTGTGGTAAGTGAGAAAAAGGCATCAGGAGGCAGTGAAGGATATCTTCAGAATTAATACCAGACACATGGCAATCAGACTCCAGTGTAAAGATAGAGCAGTATTTATAATTTCAGGCTATGCCCCACAGCAGGTTTGTGATAGTGAGGAAAAGAGTGCATTCAGACACAGTTGCAGGACCTACTAGATAAAGCAGGACAATATGAGTTGGTGTTGATAATGGGTGATGTGAATGTACATATCATAACAGACAGAACAGGATATGAGGACTGCCTGTGTCCAGATGGCTGGAGCAACAGGACTAAAGAAGGGGAGGCCATTCTAAACTTATGTCTGGCAAATGGCTTGATAGCAGCTAACACATGGATCAGAAAGTGAGTCGTCATATCGTCAGATCACATACAAGTGTAGCCAACATGCAACTCAGGTAGACTTCCTCCTACTAAGAAAAAAGCACTGAGGTAGACTCCATGATTGCAAAGTCATCCCCAGTGAAACAGCTGACCCTCAGTATATACCATTGGTTGCCACTGTCAGCTGCTAGCAGTGGTCACAGATGGCTCTAAGATCAACAGAGACCAAGGGAAGTTAGTGGAACAGGTAAACAGCTTCAAGTATCTGGGAGGGATGGTTGGTGAGAAGGGAAGTCTGAATGAAGAGGTCAAAGCTAGAATCAGAGGGGCTGCAACCAAATGGCATAAATTCTCAGGTGTAGTCAATGATAAAAGAATGCCAAAGAAGCTGAAAAGTAAGGTGTACAATATAGTGGTCTGAGCAGTACTACTGTATGGTACAGAAACCTGGGTAGTAAAGGCAGAGCAGATGAAGAAACTAGAAGTGATGTAAATGAAGTGCCTGAGAAGGGTCATAGGATGCATATTGTGGGATAGACAAAGAAATGTGGACATAAGAGCAGAAGACAAAGTAGCTCCAATTGCAGAAAAGATCAAATAGAACAGATTATGGTGGTTCTGACATGTGCAGAAAAGCAGAAAACAATCTGTTGAAGAATATTTGGGATAGACAGGAATAAGGTAAGAGGAAACAAATACAACCAGCAATGAGGCGGATGAATTATTTTATTTTATTTATTTTATTTTACATTTGTTGATTGGGCTGGTCTAACTGGATATATGTCAATTTTCAGTAGAGGCCCTTGGAGAAAAGCTCCAGTATAGACAATAGTATCTTAGCATAAGTATATACCATAGAAGGAAGTTAAATTACATTATTTTAGATTAGACACAACAAAACTGTGTACAGAGTTACCTGGAATAGAAAAAAAACATTGGATAACATATAATAAAAAAGATAAAAATTACCAATAATTATTATTTTAAATCAGAGGCCTGGTTACAGGTATACAATCTTATACTTACATACAGTAAATATTCAGTAGAGACCTGAGGAGAAAAGCTCCATTATAGGCAATAGTATCTTAGAATACATTATATGCAATAGAAGGAGGTAACATTACATTATTTTTGATTAGACAATAGGAGGTGAGTTTTTTTAGAGAAGTAAGACATAAAACAGTGCAGAGAGGAAGTCTTTTTAATGCTAGGAAGTGGTTAGTGTTCTAGTTGCAATTGATAGGATAATAAAACAACATAGCAGAGAGGTAAAAGGAAATGGGAGATAGGGAAATAGATTTTAGTCAGAGTTAGAGCAGGGGCATAGCCAGTGTGTTTTGAGATATTCTTTAAGATATTTTTTGAAAAGCAATGTGGAAGAAATTGATGAGAGTTCCTTAGGAAACTGGTTCCAGGTTTTTCCCACTGTGTTGGAGAACAGTGAGTCCCCAGCCTTGTTGTTAGATTTAGTAGTGGAGACTAGAAGCGTATTAGCTGAGTGTAGTGTTGCCAGATTTTTGTATGGGGTAATCAGACTAGTGAGGATTGGAGTATTCTTAGGGAATTGTGTGAAAGAACATCTGTGACAGTCAGGCATGAGTCTTGAAGAAGGCAGGAGTGTGGCACTGAATCAAGGAAGATGGTGACAGTTAACACAATACCCTGACCCCATGTAAAAAATGACAAAAAAGGGGCTGATGATGATGATGGTGATGGTAATGTAAGTATGTAAAAGGTGGTTGATTTTTACAGCAATGACTTCAAGATGTGACAGCAGTGACTTATGTGAATACCTGTATCCTCTGTCAAGTAATAGGCCCCAAACATCAAAGATTTACACATTCATACCTCTCAAAAGTAGTGATTGTCACTGAATGTCCTCAGTTTGGCTTTATACTTTTGTCCTGATAAATCATTAAAGAGAGAAGCTAGAAATTAATGACACATTAAAGTTACAGACTTCGTATCTTTCAGAAAAATCTTAAAAATACTGATGCAAAACCTGTTTGAGTCGATCAACTGTCTCTAATTTTGTAAGACCAAAATATTTAAAATGTCTCCCTATTGTTCAGCCTTTGTCTCACTTTTTCATAGCTTAGTCCACCTTTTTTACTGTAAGAGTGTGGCAGGCATCTACACATTGCAAAAACCTCTAAGAAAGCAGTGCAATTAACAATTAGTGTGTTGTCCACATAAAGAAGTCTCCTCACTTTCAGTTTTCCTAGCTACATGGTTATCTTTGTATAGTGTACATTCAGGGTGGTGAGCATGGTGAATATGCAGATGAGGTGTGAACTTATTAGAATTGCTGAATCCCAAATTCTTGGCTCTGTCTAGCAGACTTAACATAGTGCAGGCACCCACTCAGTGCAATTGTGGGTGATTACTAGCAGGGAGAAGAAAAACACAGCAGCAGTTCAGACTCCCTTACTTCCAGTGGGCGTGTCATCCAGGTTAGACTTACAAAGTGTAGAAGTAATTGTATCAATGTTTTAAATGTAAGTAAGCAGTACACATTTCACAATTTCTGTTCAGTAACATCTAATCTCCCCTGCATTTGTTTAAAACTGTATAATTGCCATTTAATATTTTCTGACATTTTACTGACAATGATACAAAATACCTTAAAGACTACATGTCTCAGATTTCTGCTCAGATAAGCAAAGAAGGAACACCATACAGAGATAAGACAGCACTGCATTTCTGCAAACAATAGTCAGAAATGGTTGTATGGTCACTGAAATTAATACATGTACAAACAAATCAGAAGTGTACAAGTGCCATATGTCTTCCTGATATTGTAGATGATTTTGGACTTGTTTGTATTGACAGTAATTTTCATTCTCTTCTGTAAAGCTGTTTCTGTGGCAAAGAGGGATAACATACACTTACACTGTGTTTTGAAGGCTCACTGGTGTGAGAGTTCATATCCAGACTTATGTAAAAATCATTCATGTGTACTAACATATTTTGTAGTGTTGTTTATTTTACAGATTTCATTTTTTTAATGCCAGTATTTTTGTGCTGTGTGCAGATTAACGCAAACATGGGAAATGGATAAATACAATAAATGCTATGTAATGTACTTCTTTGATAACCAATACATTAACTACACCTGTGAATCACCTGTGTGTTTAGCATATCCACTAAACACATTGATCCACACAGCATATACTATCTGTACATCAGGGTTCAAGTCCAACTTTATCTTTTAAGGATGAAACCTAATCAACACGGCTCACAAGGCTAAAATAAGTTTTGCATTGTTTGTCTTGTTTATGTGACACTTACCATTGCACAAACCTATACTAATGACCCATGCATGAAGCAGACAGAACACCTGCAGACAGGACTCAAATATTCTAACTGACAAATTTACATTGTTGCAGTTTTTTGTTTTTTTCTTCGCACACCACTAAATTACATTGCACGACAGTTAGCAAGTTTCCCCAACACTTGCAGGCCTAGAACACCTGCAGAGAGGAAGCAGATAGCAGATAATTTCAAAACAGATACATTGTATTTTGTATTAAGTGTGTTGTGCACCACACAAACATGCTAAGTAGTGTCGCACAGTGGTTAACCCACAGAATTTAATAATGGATAGGGAAATATCCCACTATTATTTCACTACTCCTATAGCATCAGTTGTACGTGTAGGGCTGCAGTCTGGTTGGTCCTGGGTTCTAATATAAGAAGTTTGGCATATTTTTACTGTTGTTACAGTTCAGTTTATATTAATGAATCGGAAAATATCTAAGTGTTATTTCAGTATTCCTGTGACAACAGGTGTACGTGAAGGGTTACAATACAGATGGTCCTGGCTTCTAATACAGGAAATTCCAGACATTTTCACTGTTGTTCCATTTCACTTTATAATAAATATCACTTATAAAAAATTAAACATTTATAAATAACAATAACTATGTTTAGCAGTTAAGCTCATATGAATTATATGTATGCGGAATAAGACACCCTTACTGTGTTTTGAAGGTTGATATGTATGACTGAGGGTATACTGTGTACTACAGTTTTGCAAGTATAATCATGTTATCTGGACTAGAATGGCCTTCACACTTCAATAAGAGACATGTATACATGAATGTATAAACAAGAACATTGTCAAGTTATACACATGCATGGTTAACACCTCAGTCTGTCATGTGTATTTATACATAACTCATGACTATATCTGAAAAACATTTATTCTGTGAAAAAGATGGAAAATCACCAATGTGGAAGAAAATGTTCTACCTCTTGTGCATAGGTTTGAATCCCACACTGTAAAAATATTTTTTGCAGTGTATAAAGCCAAACTAAAACTGTGACAGATCATGAACTTTATATCCCCAGTACGTCTGCAAAGTTAAATCACCTAACAGTTACAGCAACAAATAACATTCAAACTAATGCCAGTTGTCAGATTAACCTTCTAATTTCCAAAACTGCTTTCCTGTCTGCTTGGTACTGTTGATCTTTGCTTAACATTGAGCAAATGCAGTTGGCGTCATTGCTTGGGTTTCCGCACCTCCACTAAATGTGATAACATGGATTGGCGGGAAATCATTATTCGTTATTGCTATTCTTTTTGATTAGACATATCTGGTTGTAGAAGGGAAGGTGTCCATTTTAGGGTACACAGGTGGGATGTTCATGAGTCCAGAATCTTTATTGGACTCCCTCTAAAGCATCACAGGCAAAGGCTTTTGCAGGGGAATATACCAGCTCCCAGTACAAGTCTTAGCTTGAATAGTTTGGCCAAGGCTGTCTCCAGCGCGATTGATATTCCACACACTTGAGAACAGTGTACCCATCACTTTAATGATCTGAAAAGGCACAAGAGGGATACACTCAATCAGTGGTTGGATGATTTCAGAACAAGTAGAATCCCACAGTTGTGTAAGTATACTATAGTAATAAAGAGAATTTATAATAAATAAAAAGCTACATATAGGCAAGACTGAAATGCATCATGGTCTTCTATGGTCTTCTTTTCATTCCACAGCTAATGCAGAAAAAATGCAAACAGGGAAGCGCATGCTGAGCATCTAGAGAGACTGAGGGAAGCAGGGGGTATGTATGTATGTATGTATGTATGAATGTATGTATGAATGTATGTATGTATGTATCTATGTATGTATGTATGTATGTATGTATCTATGTATGTGTGTATGAATGTATGTATGTATCTATGTATGTATGTATGTATGTATGAATGTATGTATGTATGTATGCATGTATGTATCTATGTATGTATGTATGAATGTATGTATGTATCTATGCATGTATGTATGTATCTATGTATGTATGTATGAATGTATGTATGTATGTATCTATGTATGTATGTATATATGTATGAATGTATGTATGTATGTATGCATGCATGTATGTATCTATGTATGTATGTATGTATCTATGTATCTATGTATGTATGTATTTATGTATGAATGCATGTATGTATGTATGTATGTATGTATGTATGAATGTAGCACAACAGAAGTATTATTGTACCTTTAAATTAAAAAAAAAATATTTTCTATACAGGTGTGGCAAAGTAAGCATGCATATCCTAACTGTAAAAACAAGCATGAGAGCTTCAGTCAGTAGCACATACCAACTAGGAGTGAAGTGTAACACTGTAGTGAGAAGTTGTGGGTTCAAATACCACAAGTAGCAAGTATAAATTAGTACAATCCTTTACATATATATATATATATATATATATATATATATATATATATATATATATATATATATATATATATATGTATGTATATATATATATATATATATAAATTAATTTCTACACAAGTGGCGTAAATGCCCTGCTGTTATCTATATAATTAGACCAAGCATATGTGCAATATCTGCACATTGCAGGGATTACTTTGGGCAATCCTTAATTACAGTTTGTAGTTTTTAAGAAGTATACTTAAATGTAAAATTTCAGATAAAATAACTGTTATCATTGTGATAATCCCTCCAGCTATTACTCACCCCTTAATCCACAACTCTTCCCTTCCTAGGGAACATTCATACTGTAGTTAACCACTTATGTAAATATTCTCTGTGCACACCTACTAACCAAAATCTTACCTATACTTTCTCTTTCCATTTGCTAGTGAATATAGAAACTAAAAAATGTAAACTTATGCTTATTGTTGCATATGCTCTTCGGTTGTTTTTTCCTGTTGCATTAACATTATCTTGTGCTTATATGTACTACTTTGATACTTTAACAAACTGTTAATGTTATGTTTATCCTACTATATTTTACTTTATTCTTAGTTGTTTATGTTGACGTATCTATGGACCTTTTCTCCCCAGGACTCCATTGAAAATGGGCTCACTCGGCCCAATAGATTATCCTGGCAAACAAACTTCAAATAAATAAATAATAAATTGGATGTGACATATGATGGTACTAATGTTATCTCTTTTTTTTTCCTCTCACCCCAACCCTTATCTATTGTTTTTCCTGTGTGTGTTATCAAAACATTCCATCTTATCCATCTCTAACAGATTATTAAATGCTTTACAGCACAGTGAGGTAGGCCAACCACAGCCTGATCCCTCTCCATCAGCTCTGGCACCAATGCCCAGCACATCTGGGACCCACCCTGGCAGTACTGCCTCTGCTGCCCCTGTACTACCTGTGCCATCAGGTAGCATTACCTTGGCAGCTTATGCTGTGGTACCCTCCGGGAGTACTGGGATGTTATCACTTGCCAGGAGATGCCAGGGTTGGTGTGTAGGAATGTGCACAGCACCATTCGTGCACACCTACAACAGATGGAGAGGCTTTTCTCTGTCATGGTCCATAGGAAAAGGAGAGGTCAGTCACTCAAGCATCCAGCAGAGTAAGGTGACAATAATGACAATCCTGCAGGTGAGGACTAGATTATCACTGTCCCCAAGTTTGATGGGCATGGGCTTCTGTTGCCTCTCCATAACCCCAGTCATGGTGTCCCCAAACCTTTTGTGTCCCTTACCATCCCTGTGTTTTATCTTGTTTGTCCGGTTTGTTTGCATCTGCTTTCTCACTTACCCTACTTATCTCAACCAGAAACACCAACATCCCTTACTCAATATTCCCCTCTTACTGACATAAAAATGGGTACCTGTCCCACAAAAAAATATTATTGCATGTATAACTCTCATTTTCACACAAGTGTCTTCTTGACACATTTGATTTGGTCCAATTAGCTATACAACGTGATTGTGCTGTTGTCACCCATCTTTGCTGAAATGAGTCCAAACTCAGATAATATTCTCTGCGTATTTTGATTTTACATTGTTGAAGAAGTGGATAGCGATGATTCTTTCCTACTTCTGTTCTGCGTATTCCTATATTGCTTTCCCTTGATTCTTTGACCTGCTTGCCCCTATTTCACCACTTTCCTATTTACTCCTAATCTGGTCAAAAAATAGAATGACACACATAAGTAACAAAAAATAGAGTCCTTTACTTTTTGGACTCTGTATTTGCATAGCGTTTTACATCGACCAACAATGCCATGTGACAATGAATGGTTCTTCTTTGGCGAGGTTACCTTCTTGCAATGTTGCTAAACATGCTGCTCTAAGGTATAACACAATAACACCCAGTGAATGTAATATGAAGAACTATTTCTTTGCATTATCAGTACTTATTTAAAACTGTTCCATACACCTGTATTTGAACCCTATATCATCTGGGTTCCAAAACAAATGTGTCAATGCATTTGCACATGCTGCCATAGAGTCAGCTAAGCAGCACATGCATTTCATACACTCCAGATTCAGAACTCTTAGAATTTTAACAATGAGGCTCATATGTACTCACATGCAAAAACACTGTAATCAATCGCACAAACCAGCTGGTCTATGGTGCTCTGAGCAAAGTGAACAATAGCATGCATTACTTTTGTTTACTGTCAATGTAGTATTCATGCCATGAAAGTACATGTGAAAACGCAAACAAAAGGAAAGCACTTTTTAAGAAAATAACATGTTTACAATACAGCCATCTGTTACCTCCTCCCATGCACAGCAAACTTGGTCTCTCAGAACTTTCTTTACAAATATATCAACTACACCCCAGAAATAAATAACATATGATTTCTCATATTCCATGCACATCTTTTTTTTATAATAACAATGCACATTCATATTTTCCAGTACTTGCAGTAATGTGGACACCTGTTTCCATATAGTCTGTGAACCTGTCTCTTAAAGTATATTGGCACAATGAAAACACAACAGCAAATATTATACATTGCACACTCATCAATCTGGTAACATGCAAAACTTTAATATCTTGATAGTTGCACATGTCTAGGTATCCATGTCATGCAGGCCTCCAAACATCTTCTTTCCAACATTCAGTGGTGATGTCATCCACTATAAATTGTCCTGCAGCCTTGTGAAAGTCATACTTTTATTGTGGTCCTTGCTTCAAATACAGAGGTCTCTAGTCAGTGTACACAGACAGGGAGGGAGGTTCTGTTCTCTCTGCACTCAACATGTGCATGTGTGTGTGTGTGTGTGTGTGTGTGTGTGTGTGTGTGTGTGTGTGTGTGTGTGTGTGTGCATGTTCATGCACTTGCTTGATATGAGGTGATATGTTGGATGGTGGTGCAGTGCTTTGTGTTGCTTCACAGCAAAAGGTTCTCTGGTTTGATTCTCAGCCGGGGTACTTTCTGTGTGGAGTCTGCATGTCCTCCCTGCATTCATGTGGGTTTTCTCTCCTCCCACTTTATAAAGACATGCATCTGGAGTGCTTCTCCCTGGGCCTCTGCTGAAAATCGGTTAATTCCAAATTGTGCTTTCCCGGTAAACAAATAATAAATAAATATTACAAAGAGCATTTTACACCAGTGTGCAAGACACTGCTATTACCATCCTCCTCTCACCAGACTCTGATGTTGTCATCAGCTATAGCTGATTTCTGGATGTGCAGTATTCCCCCCATGGCAGGGTCAGAGACTGGCCTGAAAGCCAGCCACAAGTTACTTCATCCTATACAATACAGATTACAGCGACAGGGCTTTCAGTCTATCCACCAGTGGCATGGCATGGTTTATAGGCCCTGTATTGTCTGGTGAGAACCCTCTGTGGTTTCTCCAGCTGCTGCAGATGTCTGGTGAGGTACATGCAAAAGGGACCATTGTACTCTACTGTGTTCTGATGAAGGTCGAGTACAGTGGTGTTATAACATCCTCAAATCTGGATAAGATGCCCTGACTAATGAGTTCTATGATGTAGGCTTTCCTTACCACTGTGGAAACTTGGTGGTTGAAATTCAGATTGCTTACTACCTGTGTTGCCAGGCAAAGGGTTTGAGCTTAGTAGGCAGGTGTTGTTGGCAATCCAGTTCTATTTTGCAAAAGGCAAATATAATGACTCATTTTTGTGTATCTTTGTAGACAGTGTGGCTTTGGCACCAATTGTTTGTCTGTGTTAGCCCCTCCAGTAATATGTTAACTTCATTGGTGCCTCAGTGACTGCAACCAGTATGAAATCATTAACAAACTTGGTAAGCCAAAGGCCATATACTTTAGCCTGGACGTCCAATAAATCGATTCCAAACAGTAAAGAGTCCAGCACAGATCTTTGTGGTACACCACTGGTAACAGCTCTACTGATAGAGGTTTATTCACCAATTTTCACAGTATGTGCTCTGTCAGTGAACCAGTTGGCTAACCATCTAGTGATGTAAAGGTTACTCACCAGCTGGGAGAGTTTTTCAATGATACCTGTGTGGGGTATTGCATCAGTACCCTTGACCAGATCAAGATAGGCAGCATACACTGTCTTACCTTCATCCAGCCCTTTTGTGGCTTTCTTGAAAAAGTCTACTAGTTTAATAAGCATGATCTACCCTTAAGAAAGCCAAATTGGGTTGGATATAGAGTTTAAAGGTCACCTATGTCCTCGTAGATATGGTCCATGATGATTCTCTCCATGGCCTTGCAGATGAGACTGGTTAGACTTGTAGGTCTGTATTTCCCAGGGTTGATTGATGGCCCACCTTTGTGGAAGGGGATTACTGCTACTGTTTTCTACTCTGCTGGAACAAAGCCAGTTTTCAGGCTATGGTTAAAGAGGATGCTAATGTGTTCCACTAGCTCCTGATTTTGATTGCTTAGTAAGTTATGCACACAGCACATACATAGCTGTTTGACAACTTCAGTTGTATGGATTACATTCATGACAGTGTGGATTCTGACATATATATGCTATTCATACCTGTAAACTTGCTTGGAATGTTCATAATGTCACATACAGCTATAGCAGTGTCCCTGCTAACATCTCTAGCAGATGTTATATTGTCAGGGATGATGTGCTTGATTACCCTCGTAGATTACTGAAATCTCATAATACTTGTATGAGTGTATTAGTGCAGAAATATCTATGATCACTCACAGTCATATATGGTATGTCAAAATATGGGATTACTGGTGGTATTATTCTGATATTGTCAATGATTGTGTGTGCTTCTGTTTATTGTTTCCATGAGCCTGTAACTATGTGCCCCACTTGGTAGAGAGATTTGCTGACATTAGTGTCATATTCAGGCAACTCATTTTGCACATCTTCACAATATGCAGCTAACCCCCATTGTATATAACATCCATAATAGATATCCTCTTCATTGTACATGTCAGGATGCTCATATCACAAAGACATCTTCTCTACTGGTATCACGTTGTGTGACAGTCTGTATTGTATCATGTTGATATGTGATTAGTGTTTCAGCTACAACTATCTTCATAGGATCATAGGAGGTAACTAGGCTAATAGCCCTGGGGCCCTTACAAGCCTAGCCAAGAGTTTATCCCCAAAAAATAAATTTCAGTCAGCACCCATCAACCCTGTCAGTGAGTGACACAGGTGGAACCCCTAGAACAAATTTGTGGTTTCCCATCCACTCATCAAGTTTGGGTCAGTAACGTACTTTGCTTGATGTGTAGCAGAGAAGGGTCAGCCTCTGTGAGTCAAACCTGTCTCTCCAGCAGGTTTTTGTTAATGTCACATTTTATATTTAGGCCTTTTGATCATGTAATTGGTGAAGAGTTAGACTTTGGAGCAGCTATAGTAGGGCAGAGTCTGAGATTTACTTGTTGGCGAGATACAGATCACCTCTGAGCAATCTGTACAATACTGAGTAGAGCATAGGACAGGTGTTGAAGGCCACTGATTTTCTTTGCGAGAATTTTCTGTGATCTTTTCAGTTGGTGCAAGTGTTTGGAGAGGTACATAATAAATGGAGCGTTGTACTCAATTATTGACCTAATGAGGGAGGAGTACACAGAGGTAATAACCACCTTTTTTCTAGATGCAATTTCTTTACTTATGAGATGAACCAAGTAAAAGGCTTTTCTGACCACTTCCACTACATGATGGTCAAATGTGAGATTGTTGTAAACCTGTGTACCCAGGTCTTTCACCACAGGTTGTGTTCTTAGGGGGTTGCGGTTGATGTGGTAAACAGTAGGGGTGGTGTTTTTGTTGGATGGTATGATAATACTTTTTTTGTGTTTAACTTAAGGTCATGACTTTGGCACCAGTTATTTGTTGATGTCAGACTTTCTTGTAGTATGTTGACATAATTTGGGGAGTCAGTGACTGCACCCAGCTTACAGTCATCTGCAAACTTGGTCAGTCTTTTGCCTTTGCCTGGACCTCTAAGAAGTGCATGTTAAACAATAGGGGTCCCAGGACAGATACCTGGGGAACACCACTAGTGACAGGTCTGCTGTCAGAGGAGGCGATGCCTATTTTGACCTTGTGGGTCCTTTCACTGAGCCAGTTGGCCACCCACCTAATGAGACAGGGATTTATGCCAAGTTGTGTTAGCTTTTCAATGATACCTAAGTGGGGGATTGTGTCAAAGGCTTTGGCCAGGTCAAGGTAAGCTGTATGTACTGACTTTCCCTCATCCAGGGCCTTGGTGGCAGTCTCAAAGAAGTCAACCAGGGTCAACAGGCATGATCTGCCCTTGACAAATCCAAACTGGGTGGGGTCAAGTGCTTGGGGATTGCCTATGCCCTTGCTTATAAGATCCAGAATACTATGCTCCATGGCCTTATATATCAGAATTGTCAAACTAATGGGGCAATAGTTTCCAGGGTCAGTAGTTGCACCACCTTTGTGCAAGGGGATGACAATGGCAGTTCTTCACACTGATGGAATGAAGCCTGTACTTAGGTTATAGTTGAATAGGGTGCTCAATAGCAAGGCTAATTCTTGCTGGAGATGGTGCAGAATACAGCTCTGAATACTATCAGGTCCCATGGAAGCTGTGTTCTTTGCCTTAGATAGGGCCTTTAACACTTGATCTATGGCAATGTGAGCTGCGGGACAAGTACTGGGGATGTCAAATGGGCCTTTGGGGGAGCAAGGGGAGGTAAAGTTTGCACAAATCAAACCCTGTTCCTTGTGTCTATTAGGTGAAAACCTTAACGATTATGCCAAAGTTGCAGCCTATAAGTTCATAAATTAGTACCAGACTAACTGTCCTTGTGGACCATTCCAAACCCAGCTAGTTATCCCATGTGAAAATCAAACCCTGCACCTTGTGCCTGTAAGGCGAGCAGCTTATCCACTATACCAACCTCCCACCCATCATTTAAATGTCCTCCTCCACTGTACAATAAGGTATTTCACCTGTCCACTTTCCTTGAGTTTATTCCTACAATTCATCTGTGTGTCTCTATTCAATACACACATTTTCCCTGATTGTTTATTTTAAATGCCAGTCCATGTACCATTATGAATCATTTAAACAACCTTTGTACAGGATGCCTGAAATCGGATTCTATAATACTCTGTAACTGTATACACTGTCCTGTAATGTGTTTGGATCATACACATTGCTATATTATTAACCCTGGTAATCAAAGTGGCATTCCAAACTGTCCAGCAGACCTAGTTTACCTGTAGCTAAACAGGTCTGCATGTTTGCTGCTAAGCATGTTGTTTTACACGGTTTCCTGGATGGCTACACTGCTGATAGCCACAAAACCATGCTTGTTTATGTTTAAACATAGTGTGCAGCATAAATATGTAATTACAACCACTGCTGACAGCATAAACACTTAAATTCCATGCAGGCTTTGTGTGAAGCTTATACAGAGTTTATTGATTCCCCAGGAATGTTTTATTTAAGCACTCAGTTGTTTGTCCAGAGTTCACAAAACTGAAGTGCTTGATACAGCTGAACTGGGCAAGTGAGGGGAGTGGAGGGAATTTTAAACAGTTGAACTGGACAGTTGGGGGGAGGGAATTTTAAGTATTTGCTAGAAGTCAAGGAATTGTACTGCTAACTAGCTTGCAGCAGATAAAGCCCCAGGATTAAATGACTCTATAAACATCAAATGCTTTCTTAAACAAAGATAATATATTTAATATGTAATTTTATTGAAATGTTCTGAATGAAGAAAACCCCACAGAACGTGTATTTCCCCAGAAACAGCCTAGAATGATAGAAGATGAGGAGCCCAACCTAGAAGGACTAAAAATAGCACAAAGGAAATGAAGTCAGGGAGAGCAGCAGGCTTGGATGAGGTCACAGCAGATATGATCAAGATATTGGGTGAGATAGGGGAGAAATAGCTCCTGAGGGTACTCATAGCAGTGTGGAGAGAAAGAAGTATCCCTGATGACTGGAAAGTAAGCATATTCATCCCAGTGTACAAGGACAAAGGGGGCATTCACAACTGTGGGCAGTACAGAGACATCAAACTCCTATCACATTGCATGAAAGTTCTGGAGAGGGTGATTGATAAATGGATACACAGAGTAGTGGAATTGAAGATGGGAGATGAGCAGTTCGGATTCATATTAGGATGCAGCACAATTGACCCGATGTTTGCAGTGAGACAGATAGTCAAGAAGAAGTTACACATGAGGAAAGAGTCCAACAGGCCATTCCTAGACTGGGAGAAAGCATATGGCAAGGTCCCATGAAAGCTGATCTGGGTAGTACTGTGGTGGCTTGAAGTCCCAAAAACACTGGTAGAATTAGTTGCAGGCTATGTACAAGGACCCAATGATTCAAGTACGGACAATGTTCGGCCTTACAGAGAGGTTCCCACTGGGAGTGGGTGCACACCAGGGTTCAGCATTGAGCCCACTGCTGCTCATACTGGTGATGGACTACATTATCAAAGAGGATGGAGAGGACAGATAACAAAGTTGTTGTATGCAGACAATGTGACATTACAGGCAGACTATGAACAAGAACTTCAGCAAAGGTCAGGGGAATGGAATGTAAAATGGAAGGCACATGGGATGAAACTAAGCACAGATAAGATGGTAATGACAGCAAATTGGGGAAATCAGAAGAAGCTGGGAATTGAGACAGAAGGGAAGATAGTGGGACAGGTAATCAGCTTCAATTATCTGGGAAGGGTGGTCGACAAGAAATGAAGTCTGAATGAAGATGTCAAAGCTAGACTCAGAGGGGCTGCACCTCATTGACAGGAGTGACAGGTCCCGACTGAGGTTTCTTTCTGGGATAAACTCTTGGCTAGGCTTGTAAGGGTCCCAGGGCCATTAGTCTAGTAATCTCCTATGATCCTATGCAGCCAACTGTCATAGAGTCTAAGGTGTAGTCCATGACAAAAAAATGCCAAAGAATCTGAAAAGTAAGGTATACAAAGCTGTGGTTTGACCAGTACTTCTGTATGGTACAGAAGCCTGGGTAGTAAAGGCAGAGCAGATGAAGAGGATAGAGGTGATGGAAATTAAGTGCCTGAGAAGGGTAGTAGGATGCACACTGTGGGATAGATGAAGAAATGAGGACAAAGTAGCTCCAACTGCAGAAAATATAAAAAATACAGATTATGGTGGTTCACACACATGTAGAGAAAAGCAGAAGACAATCTGGTGAGGAAGATTTGGGACAGACAGGAAGAAGGTAAGAGGAAGTGAGGACATCCAGCAAAGAGGTGGATGGATTGTGTGAAAGAATATCTGCGACAAGCAGGCATGAGTGTTGAAGAAGGCTGGAGTGTGGCACTGAATCGAGAGAAATGATGACAATTAACACGATACCACGACCCCATGTACAAAAATGGGAAAAAAGGGGCTGATGATGATGATGATAATTTATTAAAATGTTTTAAAGTATGGTTGCATTTTCTAGGTGTTAAGTTCATTTCATAACATAAATGTTTTAATTTAACAGTGGTTAAGAAACTATATATTGTGATTCTATTTATATAAATGTGTTTTGCTTAAAAAAATACTGTGAGGTGTTTTTTGTCATGTGATTTTGTAGTATTTAAATGAATTGACTACGTCAAGTTTTTCATTCTGAACAAGTTCCTGAGTGTTTGGTGGGACAAAGGTGCTCAATTTGTTTACTAAACATGGTTTTCTGTTTTCTGAGTTACTGTAAAAGTAGATAGCAGATCAAAGTGGTACATGCCTTTTTGGATTATGTAATGGAATTGGATAAGCTACAGATGAAAGACTAGAACCTCAACTGCTCACCAGGGAAAGGGAAATGAGGATGATAGTTGAAAATGTCTGCACTCAAAGTGAGTAATGCTGAAAACCTAGGAAAAAAGACAGAAAACACAGGAGAAAAGCACATCGCAAAAATCATTCTTCTCCTTACAACTTCTTTGAGCATGCCCCCCCCCCCCCCGCAACTTATACATACCAACTCCCAAGATCATCATACCTTGGACTTAGTATATATGTCTTTTCTTTTGGCCATTCAGTCTCCATATTTCAGAATTCACTCTAAGTGTTCCAAACATTTCAAATGGTTGCCATCTGGAAATTTATACAAAAGGAAGAGAAAGGATCTCTATGCAGAAGTTATGGAGAATGCAAACCCAGTGCGAACAAGGAGATGCAAGGGCATGGTTAAGTGATGGGTGGACTGTTCAAGTAGTGTGACAAGAGTGAGTAATGCAACAGGAAAAATGGCAGTTATATTGGAATAGGAAATTATAGGAGTGATTTGCAATAAGTGCAGGCAAGTGATTCCTAGAGGTAAGGTACAGCATACCCAAAAGGGGGGTAACTTTCTGAAAACTGAAAGGCAGAGAAAAGTAGTACCCATAACTTTGAATCTGGTGAGTGATACAGCATGATATGTGTATGGTGTAGGAAATTTAGGGAATAACTGTCATAGCAAAGTTTTTGGAGGGGTGTTGTGGCTGTGCTTGAGGTATGAAATATAAATAGATTATATCTGTGAATTAGGATATAAATGATGTGTATTAAGGTTATTGCCATGACACGTAAGTTCTATAATTTGGTAGGTAATTGTGGAATGTATATTGCATTGCAAATGTCTATGTAAGACAGTACTGATGAAAATTGTATTACACATCAAACAATAAAAATGACAAAGTAAAAAAAAAATGATCTCTTGAACAGGTAAAATATGCTTTTTAAACAATCTGCCTAGAGATATTCCCCTAGTTTATTAAATGATTAAGTTTGCTGGAAACATTTTATTGAGATGGGAATAGCATATAAAAAAGATACAGCCACCTGAATGAGGTATAAACCTAAGTAAAGTAATAAAATTCAAACCGTGTTAAAAAAAGCAGCAGATATATAGCTGACATACGGCCATTTGAATCACTTTCTAAAGATAAAAGCGATAATAAAATTGCAGAAATTATGCAAATTGCAATTGTAGTAGTCAAATATAGCAACCCCGTCAAAATAAAATCAAAACCATATGGAAAGAAGGAAGTACTTTGTAATCCTACCTTGTCAGTTCTTCCATATGCCACTCAGACTAGAAGCTCAGTGATCCATATGCCACTCAGAGTAGAAGCTCAGCGAGTCAGTGTCAACTCACCCCAGAATGATCACTGGTCTGGTAAAGATATTACAGAGGCATGGAGTAGAGGAAAGAGGAAATGAACATCTTCCTGCACATTGTAATCATGTGTCCCTACCTTCAGCTGTCCCTCACATCACCTCACTTAAGGACTGGACTGGAAAGTTTCAAATCAAAAGAGTGCTAAGCCAGCTGGTGGTGTATCCTGGTTCCTCTTTCACTCATCACAATCTGTTAAAGTCCTGGCACAAAAACTATTTATCTGTTCGACCTCTAAGTCTGCCATTACAAAACACAAGCTACCCCAAAAACGTCTATGTATTCACCCTCTAAGTCAGCCAGGAAAAAACACAAGCTACCCATTGTTGCAGACTATGAGCAGGCAAAGCACTAGTAAAATAAACACTGAGAAAAAACAGACATTTAACATTGGTCAAAACATCCAAACCAGATTTATTGTGCAGACACAAGGAAAAATGACCCTGCAGGGCAACAAAGTATTACTAAAAAGCCCCACACATGCCATAACTAGTTGTAGTCCATAAGGCGTGATGGTTATACCAAAGACTTGATCATGCCTTTACCTCTCATGTAGGAGTAGCTCCTCCCATAGTCAGAGTGGCCAAAACTTGTGCAAAAGCCAGATTGGTGCTTTCATTCTCAGTCTTTCCCAGCTCTTTGAATGAGAGGTGAAATACTTAGGATGACAGAGGTTTGAGGGAATTATATGGGTAATCAGTTATTGGATTGCAGAGGGCTAGTGTCTTTTAATGGAAAAAAAATATTGCCCCGACAACTAAATGTAGAGTGAGTTCATCAGCTGCAGTCAACTCAGATTGTCTCTTTCCTTTTTCATTGAAAAATGCTTAGGGCAGCATTTGTATCAGCTCAGGTAATCTCTCAGTATTTCTAGCATCTTGATTCAAAGACCTTGAACAAGGGCAGCTGAATTTAAAGAAATGAGATACTGAAGTACCGAAAGATCAGAGTAAAAAGCAAATATAGTATATGAGAGGGAATTGTTTATTTATCATTTGTTTACCAAGAAAGTCCAATTTGGAACAAACCAATTTTCAGCAGAGGCTCAGGGAGAAACACTCCAGATGCATGTCTT